>NC_134361.1:55536715-55681715 GCF_048569485.1 Anomaloglossus baeobatrachus | reverse complement strand
GCCCCGGAGAAAAGACATGTGTCTGCGAGATAAAAAAACAAACATTACTCACCTTCTCCTGCCCTCCTGTCTCTGCCGCTGCTGTCACTTGCTGCCGACCACCGCTCATGATGCTAATAGAATAGTCACTATACTGCGGCCGGAAGCAGCAGCAGTGGGAAGTCGGCAGGAACGGAGACCAAAGTTCAGCACCACGGACAGCGACGCCAGGGACAGGTGAGCAGAAAGTTCCCGTTCTCCGTGTGTTATCACGGATAACACACGGAGAATACACGTGAGCCATAAACATGGCACACCAAGGGCAATACGCACCTTTGACACGTCCGTGAAACACATGAGCGATTTTCACGGACGTGTAAAAGAGGCCTTTCTAGGTTTCTCCACTCTGTCTAACTTTCTGTCCACTACCCCTTGTCAGGTTAAAGCCTGCTTTACACGAGACGATCTATCGTGCGATATATCGTCGGGGTCACGTTTTTTGTGACGCACATCCGGCATCGCTTGCGACGTCGGGCTGTGTGACACCTCCTAGCGACGCAGTATCACTCACAAATCGTGAGTCGTGTACTGCTCGCTAGGTTTCATAAAATCGTTTATGAAACATGGCGCCGGTTGTTCATCGTTCCCGTGGCAGCACGCGTCACTCCGTGTGACACCACGGGAATGATGAACATCGCTTACCTGCGTACCGCGACACCCGCTGGCTATGTGGAAGGAAGGAGGTGGGCGGGATGTTTACATCCCGCTCATCTCCGCCCCTCCGCCTCTATTGGCCGCCTGCCGTGTGACGTCGCTGTTACACCGAACATCCCTCCCACTCCAGGAAGTGGATGTTCACCGCCCTCAGCGACGTCGCCCGGGAGGTAAGTGCGTGTGACGTGGGGTTTACGACTTTGTGCGCCACGGGCAATCAATTGCCCATGACACACAAACGACGGGGGCGGGTGCGATCGCTCGTGAAATCTCACGATCGGTCATCCCGTGTAAAGCAGGCTTTAGGGTATGTGCGCACTAGACGTTTTTATCGTGTTTTTGCGGTGCGTTTTTGTGCTTTTTTTAGGTCAAATTTACCTTCCTTGTGCATCCCCAGCAAAGTCTATGACTGTTCATTTTTGCTGTCCGCACACAACTTTTTTTTGGCAGCGTTTTTTCAAGAAAAAAAAAATGGGCATGTCAATTCTTTTTCTGCGTTTTTGTGTGTTTTTACATAGAGCCAATGCATTTCAAAAACGCACAAAAACGCGTTTTTAGCGGTGCTTTTTTGCCGCTAATTGCGGTTTACTGCATTTTTAGCAGTAAAAACGCAGCAAAACGGCAAAACACAGCTTTGTTTTAGCTAAAAAAAAAAGTCTATTGCGCACATTAAATCGTCTCTAGCAGCAGACACGCCAGGATGGACTGCAGTCTTAGGCTATGTGCGCACAGTGCGTTTTTCGCGGCGTTTTTGCGCGTTTTTCGGGTGCGTTTTTGGCCTTAAAACTGCAGGACTTTGCTTCCCCAGCAAAGTCTATGAGTTTTCATTTTTGCTGTCCGCACACATCTGTTTTTTTTACCTGCGTTTTTGAGTTAAAAAAAAAAAAATGGACATGTCCTGCGTTTTTCTGCGTTTTCCGCCCATGCAATGCATTGGAAAAACGCAGCAAAACGCAGAGATCAAAAACGCAGCAAAACGCAGCCAAAAACGCACCAAATCGCGGCAAAAACGCATGCGTTTTTTGATGCGTTTTTTCGACGCAGGTGCGTTTTTGTGCGTTTTTAGCGGCCAAAAACGCACAAAAACGCAGCGTCAAAAAGATGCAGTGTGCGAACCTAGCCTTGTTGCTGCTTTTTTGGCTGCAGTTTTGGCTGCAGTTTGTGAACACAAAAAGATGCAGTGTGCGCATGTAGCCTTATTGGCCTCATGTGCAAGCTGCATTTTTTGCTGCATTTTTTTTGTGCAGATTATGGCACAAAACTGCATGTATTTCCTTCCCCAGCAAAGTCTATGAGATTTCAGTTTTGCTGTGCACACATTGCTTTTTTTTTTTTTTTTTTTTTTTTTTTTTTTTTTTTTCTGCTGCAGTTTTGTGCAGAAAAAATGAAGTGACAAAACCAGAACAGTTCAGATCCAGGTCAGGCGGGTGCACAGGTTTATCCTAGCTGCTCTCCAGATATTTTACTACTGGCTATTTTTGTCACCCGTGTGTTCTTTCCCAGGACCTTTCTATGTTCACAGAACAGATTTCTGACTTCCATTCTTTTGTTTAGTATATTTTGGGTGAAATATAAATTAGTTCGGTGCCTAATGTGTTGCAGAAAATACTGTATCTTCCTCTGATGTAGTATGAAGTTTTGTAACTCTTGGAAAACTGTTTTTGTTGTCCCAGAAATGGGAAGTAAAGTAACCGAGCCGTTTTATTAAAAGGAAATATAACTGTGTAAAACTGTCACACTATACTGTAATATACAACCGCCCTCTGCACTGGCTCCATTTAGTTATTGCTGTTAATCTTTTAAAGAAGCACAGCCGTGAAAATATTTATTGGCTAAACCTGTGTAAGGCCCTGTGCGCATTCTGCTAATTTACCGCGGATTTTGCCGTGGATTTGCTGCAGAAAATGTGTCTAACATTGCTGCAGTCATTGCCCAGCAAATCCTATGGGTTTTAAAAAAATGCTGTGCGCACACTGCTTTTTTTTATACCTGCGGATTTTCCGCTGCGGAATTAATGAGGATGTCACTTCTTTTCTGTAGGTACCTGCGTTTTTTGCCATAGATAATGGTAAAAATCCACAGGGACCAACCTGCGGAAAATCAGCGGTAAAAGCACCTGCGGATTTCGCTGCGTTTTTGGTGCGGTTTTTACCGTGGATGCGGGATTCTTTAAGAGGGTCCGTTTTTTTCTTAAGAAAAAGGCACTTTCTAGTGCGCACACAGCCTAAGGCCCTGTGCACACACTGCGTTTTTACCCGCATTTTTTTTGCGCTTTTGCTGCAGAAATTTCTTGAGGAAATGGTTGTAACCTTACTGCAGACATTCCGCAGCAAAACCAATGGAAAAAAAAATACCTGTGCGCACACTGCGTTTTTTTCTCAAGAAAATTCTTTCTGCAGAATTTTTTGAGACAAAGAGTGTGCATGTCACTTCTTTTCTGCAGGTACCTGCGTTTTTTTGCCATAGATAATGGTAAAAAAAAACGCAGGGACCAACCCGTGGGAAAAATGCATCAAAAACGCGGTAAAAACGCAATAAAAACACATGCGTTATTGGTGCGTTTTTTGAACGCAAGTGCGCTAATCCTTTTTCTAGTGCGCACAGGGCCTAAATGTTAGTATAGTGTAGTATCTATAGATGGCTAATATACTCACCGATCGCTATCTTCTCCTGATTTCCAGAGCAGCTCCGGTCCTCTTCTCAGTCATATGACGGCTATCCCAAACTGTTGGCTCACTCTGTGGTCTACGTGTGAGCCAGAGGTTGCTTTTGCAATGTAAGTCTATGGAGCCTTTTTTGTCACTCCTTAGGTTTACATTGTAAAACATGTACAAATTGTATCTGTGTTTGTCAAGGATATAACTTGTACCTATTAGGGTGCGTGTCCACAATCAGTGTTTATAGCGTATTGGACGCAGCATATTTCAGCTGAATCCGAAACACTGCGTTGTACAGTACAAGCACAGTAGATGGGATTTCTAGAAATCCTGTGCCCACTGTGCGTCTACTGCATTCAGTGTGGCTCTCCAAGCCGCAAGCATGTTAATTGTTTGATGTGGAGACGCGACTGTTCTCTGGTAGAACACATCAAGAAACCGCAACTGTCTAAGCCCGGATCGTGGGCACAAGCAGCTACGGTCTCCTGCAGAGACTCACGGCACCGCAGGTCAGGACCCGCCGCATCCAGGACGCAGCAAGTGTTATTGTGTGGCTGCGGCACGATCAGGGTTCAAAGCATTTTGGACACAGTGTGTTTTCACTGCGTCCAAAACGCTGCATTGTACAATACAAGCACAGTGGATGGGATTTCTAAAAATCTCCTGCCCACTGTGGTTGTTTTTCCCGCAGCAAAAACTGACCTGCGGTGCGGCTTCCAGAGCCACAGCATGTCAATCCTTTGCTGTGGTGACACGAGTGTTCTCTGCAGTGACATGACGACCCTGGGTTACTGAGCTATGGAGATACCCTCATACATCATGCTGTATGCACGGTGTGTGAGGCAAAGTGCTGCCATACAATCCACTGTAATGATAAAGCATTGCAAGGGATTATAGAAACGCAGGAAATAAACACAGAAACAATTGACACGCTGCTTGTTTTTTCGGCAACAAAATCTGCAAGGAAAAAATAAGCAGCGTGTGCACAGCAAGTCACGATCTCATAGACATTGCTGGAATGCTTTTTCCTTGCCTTTATTGATTAAAAGAAGCAAGGAAAAACACATAACAACACACAACCTAATGCCGGCGTCACACGCTACGATACATCGGGCGATATGTCAGCGGGGTCACGTCGTTAGTGACGCACATCCGGCATTGTATGACATACCGTACCATGTGACACCTTCGAACGATTGTGAACGAGCAAAAATATTCAACTTATCGTTGCTCGTTGACACGTCGTTCATTTCCATAATGTCGTTCCTCCTTCTGTGCTCCGGTTGTTCATCGTTCCCGTGGCAGCACACGTCGCTTACGACGAACACAGCTTACCTGCGTCCCGCGGCTCCTGCTGGCAATGCGGAAGGAAGGAGGTGGGCGGGATGTTACGTCCCGCTCATCTCCGCCCCTCCGCTTCTATTGGCCGGCGGCTGTGTAACGTCGCTGTGACACCGAATGTTCCTCCCCCTTCAGAAAGAGGATGTTTGCCACCCACAGCGAGGTCGTCCGGGAGGTAAGTACGTGTGACGGGGTTAACGACTTTGTGCGCCACGCGCAACTAATTGCCCGTGACGCACAAACGACGGGGGCGGGTGCGATCGCTTTTGTGATCACACGATAGATCGACTCGTGTGACGCCGGCATAAGGCCTAAGCCACACGGCGAGAAAATGGTGCGAGTGGAGTGCGATAAAACATCGCATTCCACTTGGACCAATTCTAGCCTGTGTGTCAGCGCACATGAGTGATTATTTTCTCAGCCCTAATCAGACCGAGAAAACAGTCTCAGCATGCTGCGATTATAAGGCAAGACTCTTTTCTCTCGCACCCATTCAAGTGAATGGGGCGAGAGAAAAATTGCACTGCACTCGCAGTACACCGGTGTACCGTGCGTGCAGAGCGAGAATGGCAATAGCCGGCTACGGAGGAGAAAAGGAGATAAATCCCTCCCTCCCCTCCTCCGTGCTGGCCCGCCCCTCTGCAGAGCCGGACCGCCCCCTGCAGCTGAGGTCCGCACGCACAGTCGGACCGCATTCGCAGGGATACTAGCATGACACTCGGCTCCTGCTGTGCTGCCAGGGCGAGCCGAGTGTCATGCAAGCATCGCAGTAGTGCCCCGTGTGGCTCCGGCCTTAAATGCTGTGTTTTGATGCAGCGAAAACATGCAGCGTCAATAGCGTTGGCAAAATTCATCGTGTGCATGTACCCTTAGGGTATGTGCGCACGTTGCGTTCTGCCATGACAAATATTCTGCAGCGTTTTGTCACTGCATGTGCGTTTCAAAACGCATCCAAAACGCTGCATTTTGGATGTATTTTGAATGCAGAATAGATGCGTTCTGGATGCTTGCTCTACCATAGACAGAGTGGGAAAAGCATCCAAAACGCACGAAAGAAGTGACATGTTGCTTTTTAGAACGCATCGATTTTGTAAAAAATTTGGCATGCAAACCGCTGCGTTTTAAAACGCAGCGTGCACATGGAATTTGCTAAATTCTCATAGACTTTGCTGGGAACGCAGAACGCATGCGTTTACGCTGCAGTTTAAAACGCTGTGTAAACGCATGAAAAAAATGCAATGTGCGCACACAGCCTTAGTGTGGTCATGAGTATCAGTAATGATTTTCCCATAACAGAACCAGTACACCATTTCATTTCTCTTCCACTTGTCTGGAGCATTTTGCATGCTGTCAGCATAAAAAACATTCCCGCCCTAGATATTGATGGCATAGCCATGGGACATGCAATATAGATTACAATTGAGTGAATAGTGAAATATTCAGGTTCGGATTATGCTATACGAATACCGAGTACTATTCCAGAATTCGTCACGAATAACAAATCTAATGCAAGTCAATGGGGAACCGGAGCATTTTTCTTGACGATTTCCCTAAAAAATGCTTAGGTTCTCCATTGACTTGCTTTTGTTATTACGAATACAGGAACAGTACTTGGTTTCGGATAGCATAACCCGAACCTAAATATTTCACAATTTGCCCATCGCTAATATAGATGTATCCTCAGTTCTGTGCAATTTATTATACTAAAATGATATGTAGAAAACCTAGACATTGGTCCATTCACATGCAAAAAGGGAAGTCTATAGCCATAAATAAACCGTAAACAGTATATTAATACAAGAGTGGAGACAATTATGAACTACATTCTACATCCTCATAATACACTGATAAATCTATGTATGATTAATCAATATTTTCTGGGAAAACATAGAAGTACTTAAAGGGGCTGTCCGGGAATATAATATTCATTAAATAGTTTATCAATATCAAAACATTGAACAGAGACGAGCAGAACAGTCCAGCTCCATTCAACGTGCGAAGAAGCCACTATCAAGAAGCCACTGTCAGATCTGCTCCCATTCAGTACTGCAGGAAACCATATACAAGGAGTTTGTACGTTCTCCCCGGGTCTCTGTGGGTTTCCTCCGGGTTCCCCGGTTTCCTCCCACACTCGAAAGACATAGTGATAGGGAATTTAGACAGTGATGAGGTCTGTAAACTATGATGGCACTATATTATTATTATTTATTATTAAAGCGCCATTTATTCCATGGCGCTTTACAAGTGAAAGAGGGTATACGTACAACAATCATTAACAGTACAAAACAGACTGGTATAGGAGGAGAGAGGACCCTGCCAACGAGGGCTCACAGTCTTCAGGAGGAGAGAGGACCCTGCCCACGAGGGCTCACAGTCTACAGGAGGAGAGAGGACCCTGCCCGCGAGGGCTCACAGTCTACAGGGAATGGGTGAGGATACAGGAGGAGAGAGGACCCTGCCAACGAGGGCTCACAGTCTTCAGGAGGAGAGAGGACCCTGCCCGCGAGGGCTCACAGTCTACAGGAGGAGAGAGGACCCTGCCAACGAGGGCTCACAGTCTTCAGGAGGAGAGAGGACCCTGCCCGCGAGGGCTCACAGTCTACAGGAGGAGAGAGGACCCTGCCAACGAGGGCTCACAGTCTTCAGGAGGAGAGAGGACCCTGCCCGCGAGGGCTCACAGTCTACAGGAGGAGAGAGGACCCTGCCCGCGAGGGCTCACAGTCTACAGGAGGAGAGAGGACCCTGCCCGCGAGGGTTCACAGTCTACAGGGAACGGGTGAGGATACAGGAGGAGAGAGGACCCTCCTCGCGAGGGCTCACAGTCTACAGGAGGAGAGAGGACCCTGCTCGCGAGGGCTCACAGTCTACAGGAGGAGAGAGGACCCTGCTCGCGAGGGCTTACAGTCTACAGGAGGAGAGAGGACCCTGCCCGCGAGGGCTCACAGTTTACAGGAGGAGAGAGGACCCTGCCCGCGAGGGCTCACAGTCTACAGGAGGAGAGAGGACCCTGCCCGCGAGGGCTCACAGTCTACAGGAGGAGAGAGGACCCTGCCCGCGAGGGCTCACAGTCTACAGGAGGAGAGAGGACCCTGCCCGCGAGGGCTCACAGTCTACAGGGAATGGGTGAGGATACAGGAGGAGAGAGGACCCTGCTCGCGAGGGCTCACAGTCTACAGGGAATGGGTGATGGTACAATAGGTGAGGACAGAGCTGATTGCGCAGTGGTGTAGTGGACTGAGGGTTATTGTAGGTTGTAGGCTTGTTGGAAGAGATGGGTCTTCAGGTTCCTTTTGAAGCTTTCCACGGTAGGGGAGAGTCTGATATGCTGAGGTAGAGCGTTCCAGAGTTTGGAGGAGGCACGGGAGAAATCTTGTACGCGATTGTGGGAAGAGGAGATAAGAGAGGAGTAGAGAAGAAGATCTTGTGAGGATCTGAGGTTGCGTGCAGGTAGGTACCAGGAGACTAGGTCACAGATGTAGGGAGGAGACAGGTTGTGCATGGCTTTGTATGTCATGGTTAATGTTTTGAACTGGAGTCGTTGGGTGATGGGAAGCCAGTTTATGTATTGGCAGAGTTGTGAGGCTGGGGAATAGCGAGGGTAGAGTTGGATTAGGCGGGCCGCAGAGTTTAGGATAGATTGGAGGGGTGCAAGAGTGTTGGAAGGGAGGCCAGAGAGCAGGAGGTTGCAGTAGTCGAGGCGGGACATGATGAGGGCATGCACTAATGTTTATAAAAGCAAAGCATAATAAATAAAGAGATAAATAGAATAAATAAATAACCCAGCAGAAGCCACAGCACAATAAACGAAGCTGTGCTGTTCAGCTCTATTCAGTGTTTACCTTCAGCTGCTGCCAGATCTAATAACAGCCCACTAGTGGTGGTGCCAGATGTCGGACCCCCACCAATCTGTCAATCTCATATTGATGACTTATCCTAAGGACAGGTCATCAATACTATATGCCTGAACAACGTCTTTTAATAGTCAAGAAAGAACGTATATACAGTCATGGCCGTAAGTGTTGGCACCCCTGAAATTGTTACCGAAAATGAAGTATTTCTAACAGAAAATTATTGCAATTACAAATTTTGTTATACATATGTTTATTTCTTTGGTGTGTATTGGAACAACACACACAAAAAAAAACAGACAAAATAAGGCAAATTTGACTTAATTTTACACAAAAGTCCAAAAATGGACCTAATAAAATTGTTGGCACCCTCAACTTAATATTTGGATGCACACGCTTTGGAATAAATAACTGAAATCAATCGCTTCCTATAACCATCCACAAGCTTCTTACTCCTCTCACCTGGAATTTTGGACTCTTCTTTTGCAGATGGCTCCAGGTATCTCATATGTGAAGGCGTCTTCTCCCAACAGCAATTTTAAGATCTCTCAACAGGTGTCAATGGGATTTAGATCCGGACTCATTGCTGCAGAACTCTCCAGTACTTTGTTTCTATTCATCTCCTGGGGATTCTTGGTTATTGTCCTACTGGAAGACTCATGACCTAGTACGCAAACCCAACTTTCTGACACAGCATTACATTCTGACCTAAAATCCTTTGGTACTTTTCAGATTTTAGATACCTTGCAAAAATTAATGTACCCAGTCAAGCTCCACTATATTTGACTGTATGTACTGTGTTCTTTTCTTTGTAGGCCTTATTCCATTTTCAGTTGACATAAGAATGATGTACTTTACCAAAAAGCTCTATCTTGGTCTCATCTGTCTGTCCACAAAATGCTTTCTTAGATGGATTTTGGCTTACTCAAGTCCACTTTGCAAACTGAAAATCACTTCTCTATGTCAGCAACGGGGTCCTCCTAGGTCTCCTGCAATAACGTTTCAATCATTAAAATGTGGACGGATAGTTTGCGCTGACACTGATGCACCCTGAGTCTGCAGGGCAGCTTGAATTTCTTTGGAACTTGATTGGGGAGGCTTATCCAGCATCCGGACTATCCTATGTTGCAAACTTTAATTAATTTTTCTCTTCCATCCATGTCCAAGGAGATTGGCTAAAGTGCCATGGGTTGTAAACTTCTTGATTATGTTGTGTATTTAGGAGAAAGAAACATTAAGATCTCCGGATATGGACTTGTAACCTTGAAATATTTTTTAGCAAATTGGGTTCTCAAGTCCTCAAGTAGTTCTCTTCTCCTCTCCCTGTTCTCTATGCTTAATGTGGCACACACAGACACATAAAGCGAAAATGGAGTCAACTTCTCCCATTTTTATCTGGTTTCAGGTGTGATTTTCGTATTGCCCACACCTGTTACTTGCCAAAAGTGAGTTTGAACAAGCGTCACATGATTGAAACAAAGTTGTTTACCCACAATTTTGGAAAGGTGGCAACAATTTTGTCAGGCCCATTTTTGGGGTTTTGTGGGAAATGATGTCCAATTTGCCTTTTTTCTCTGTTTTCTTTTGTGTGGTTTCAATACACACAAAGGAAATAAACATGTATATAACAAAACATGTATAATTGCAATAATTTTCTGGGAGAAATACTTAATTTTCTGGAACAATTTCAGGGTGCCAACACTTTTGGCCATGGCTGTATGATACAATACATACCGTATAAACTAGTATTGTATTTTAATGTGATTCAAATGCATACAGTAATATACACACAATCCAATGAATGGTATTATTGAACACACAGATCCAGTGTGGATGCAGTGAAAGATGCTTTATGGGTCATGTAGTATAATTGTATCTAGTAGACAGAAATAGTCTGCTGGTTTTAGTGGGGAGGCCTGGGGCAATGTGCAATCACATGCAGAAATGTACAACAACACACCCTATATGACCTTCTGCTATATCATTACTGATCATTTCTGCCTGCAACACACACACACACACAAAGATGTCTATAAGAATATGCAGTTGCACTCAGATAATGACCAGGTTGTTAAAATATCACTTTAAAAATGAACATTACATTCTGTTAATCTATAAGAATATACAGTGGAACCTTGTATTACAAGCATAATTTGTTCTGTGAGTGCGCTCGTAATCCAAGTTACTCGTATATCAAGGCAACTTTTCCCATAGGAAACAATTGAAACTCAGACAATTCATTCCACAACTTCCCTATTGTGCCATTACACACACACATATTATTCTCACCTATCCTCCGTTCCCTCGGCGGCCTCTTCCCTGGTTCTTGCAGTCTGCAGGCACGTGGACCCAGTAACGATCGCGGCCGATGCAGGAGCTGCCGCTATCAGTGCTTCAGCAGCAGACGTCATACGCATGAGCCACTTGCCTCTGATTGGCCAGCGCACTGATGTCATGCTCATGAGCCGCTTGCCTCTGATTGGTCAGCGTCTGCCTTTGGGAGGTGTGCAGAGAGAGCTCAGCGCCGGCAGACATGAAGCACAGAGAGCAGCAGTACCTGCATCGGTTGCGATTGTTACAGGCTCCATGTGCCTGTGAATCACAAGAAGCAGCCAGAGCGGGTCAGAGCGCGGTGAAAGTACGGAACCGGAAGTGTGTGCGGTGAGTATTTGCTCATACAGCAAAGCATTGCTCACAAACCGAGTTACAAATTTGCAGCAAGCTTTGCTCGTATAGCGAAATGCTCGCAAACCAGGTTATTCGTAATACGAGGTTCCGCTGTATTATAAAGGTTTTTGAGATACAGATTCCCTGCCAGCAACAATTTTGTCTCCTAATCCCATCTAAATATGTATGTGATGTAGTGCAAATGCGTTAAAATCACTGGCGGACACAGAAAAAGGCCCCAGTGTAAGAACAATATATAGACCCTTTTCAGTCCAATATCGAAATGGACAATTCACCCTCTTTTGGAGGCCAAAGAAGGCCCCCTTTCTCTTGGGCCCCTGTGCGGCTCCACAGGCTGCACCAATGATGTCCGCCCCTGATTGTAATACTTGTTGATCACTATCTTTCCTGGTTTCCTAGTTGCTCTGTTCCTCTTTTGGATCATGTGAGTGCTCCTCGTCTTTGCCGTCTCATGGAACCACTGTATGGGGCACGGTGCTACTTCCACCATTGTAAACCTATGCAGTCTGAAAGCGAACCTCGAAAGACTCACATTATCAAAACTACTCCTGATCCATACACAAACCCCTGTGTGATCCGATTAGTCTGATTTGAAGTCACGTGGTCCAGTAGAGGAAACCAGGAAAGGTGACGATCGGTCAGTAATTGGATGCACCTACACCACATCACATACTTATTTAGAAAAGATAAGGAGATACAGTCTTCTTTAATTATGCTTTTAAAGGGAATCTGTCAGCAGGTTTTTCTTCCCCTTACCTCAGGGGATCTGAATTAACACAGTGACCTCACCTCATAAGGTCCCTTGAGGTCAGATTACCTGCGGTCACAGGTGGAGGATTGTGCGAACCTGCAGCTGTGACCCCCAACTAATCTGAGTGATGTCACAACATGTGGCTGCGATTGGTCGGTCCACTGCCGCGTCACTTGGTGTTCCCACAATGATTGTTGCTGTCACAGACAGTAATAATCAGCATTTCACACCAATGTTAATTGGCGTGAAGCGCTTTCCTGCAGCAATTGGCCTGTGGTATTTGACCGGCAAATAACAATGAATGCCGATGTGGGGAGGGAGGCAACACCCCACTGGGCATTGAGGCAAGATGGCCTACTGTTGTCATCTTCACCAGAATCTGTTTTACATTAAATCAAGGACTCTTTGAAAGTCCTAGAAAAAAAAAAGGAAATCAAATTATGAAGTGAAACAGAAGGGGTTAGAGTATTACAAAACTTGTTTAGTTGATGTGATCATATTGCCAAGTCATATGATAGGCACTGCAGCCAAACAAGTCATACAATACAGTTTCTGAAACTGGTGACTCAATATACACTACTCACAAAAAGTTAGGGATATTTGCCTTTCGGGTGAAATTTATGGAAAACCGAAAAGGTTCACGCTACATCAGAGTAGGGCATTTAAAGGGAACCTGTCACCAGATTTGGGGTCTATAAGCTGCGGCCACCACCAGTGGGCTCTTATATACAGCATGTTAGAATGTTGTATATAAGAAGCCAGGCAGCTGTGTAGAACATAAAAATCCCTTTATAATACTCACCTAAACAGTCGGTATGGTGCAGACTGGTCGAATGGGTGCCTCCGTTCTCTCGTACCGGCGCCTCCTCTTTCGGCCATCTTTGTCCTCCTTCTTCTGAAGCCAGGGTGTATGACGCGTCCTACGTCATCCACACTAGCCGGCATTGGGGTCCTGCGCAGGTGCACTACAATACTTTGATCTACCCTTCTCAGGGCAGATCAAAGTTCGCCTGCGCAGGACCTCAATGCCAGCTACTGTGGATGACGTAGGACGCGTCATGCACCCAGGTTTCAGAAGAAGGAGGACAAAGATGGCCGAAAGAGGAGGCGCCGCACCTGGAGAACGGAGACACCCATTTGACCAGTTTTCACCGAACCACCCCTTAGTTAAGTATTATAAAGTGATTTTTATGTCCTACACAACATGCTGGGCTCTTATATACAGCATGTTAGAATAGAGGTGGTGGCCGCAGCTTATAGTCACCATTCAGGTGACAGGTTCCCTTTAAGTAAATGGTGATTTCCTCATTTCAAAATGTATTGAAACAAAAGCCAACAACTGTGGTGGGTATACTACGCCCTCCCCCCAAGAAAAAACGTTTCAATAACTAACTCAATAAATATTGGGCCTTGAGCTTCAATTACAGCTGACAATGATGTCTCATGCTTTTTACAAGTGGGGTTATTCTTGGCAGACGCGTGGCATCCCACTCTTCTTGAAGGGTGGCCCTCAGGTAATTGAGGTTCTAGGGCACAGAGTTACGGCCTCTACACGGCAACTCTGCTGATGCCATAAGTTTTCTATGGGATTCAGGTCTGGAGAAAGTGCAGGCCATTTGAGGTGCTCCAGTCAGCATCTGTTCCCTAATGATGGGACCTCGAAAAGCTGGAGCATTGTTGTCCATAGAGAGAAAATTAAACCTGTGTTGTTCATGCAGAGGCACAATAATTGGATTAATGACGTTATTCAAATAGTAGGGGCTTGTCACGATACCATTCACAAAGTGTAGGGGAGTTTTGTATGGACTAGACACACCTGCCCACACTGTAATACCACCATCACCAAAGGCTCGTCTAGTGGCAACAGTGGCTGATGCATACAGCGCTTCTTGATGTCTCCAATATCATTTCTGCTCAGCATGAATCGACTTTTATCACTGAACAGCACTGCAGACCACTGGTCCCTCGTCCAGCACGCAGACCACACTGATATTAATGGTTTTGAATGTTCTGATGTGACACTTGGTTGCCTCTCACATGCCTTAAATGTGCCTGGAGTTGTGTGGCATTCATCATCTGGTTCTGAAGGACATTGTTCACTATAAAGCGGTCATTAATGTGGGATGTGATCAAAGGACGTCCAATTCTATGCCTTTCTGCGACTCTTCCAGGCTCTCTGTACAACCTGCTGGTGACGCTCTAAGCTCAGTGGCCACTTCCGTCTGAGAATATCCTGCTTGAAGCCTCGCAATGGTGCGGTACTGCTTATCAATTGTTAGGTGTCGTCTTGCTCTCATGATATCAGAATGTGAACAGCATGATGAGGAGGACAGTTTACTACCAATTCTAATTGAACCCCAAAATGTATTGGATGATTCATGGATCAAACACCTGTGGTGAGTTTTAAGCTCCTTGCCAGCGAACAGCAAGTTGTGCAAAAAGTCCTGAAACACTGAACAGTTTTACATGTGCATTCAAAAGTTTACAGGTCACATTACGGTAAGTTCATCTGCAAGGTTAGAGGGCATTTTAGGATCATCCTGAAATTTTACCCAAAAAGCCAAATATCCCTAACTTTTTGTGAGTAGTGTAAGGCCTAAGCCACACGGCATGAAAATCGGCGCGAGTGGAGTGCGATAAAAAAAAAATCACATTCCATTCTGACCAATATTAGCCTGTGTGTCAGCACCCATGAGCGATTATTTTCTCGGCCCTAATTGGACCGAGAAAACAATTGCAGCATGCTGCTGGTGCAATACAATGCTTGTTTCTCTCGCACCCATTCAAGTCAATGGGGCGAGAGAAAAATCGCACTGCACTCGCATTACACCGGTGTACCGCGAGTGCAGGGCGAGAATGGCAATAGCCGGCTACGGAGTAGAGAGGGAGATAAATCCCTCCCTCCCTCCCCTCCTCAGCGCTGGCCCGCCCCTCCTCAGCGTTGGCCCTCCCCTCCTCAGTGCCGGCCCACCCCCCGCAGCTGAGGTCCGCTCGCACGATCGCTCCTCAGTTGCAGGGACACTCGCATGACACTCAGCTCTGCTGTACTGCCAGTGTGAGCCGAGTATCATGCGAGGGGATCACAGTAATCCCTGTGTGGCCCCGGCCAAGATGCTTGTTCAAACCGAAGCTATTTCAGAGGTGACATCGCTGGAGTGTCATTACCCTAAAGAACAGGTGGTCAAAACCTTGAAGAGAGTATTATATATTCAGCAGGGAGGGTCCTGCTAAGCTAATAGGATACAATATTAATTCAAAACATGATGACTGGAGGGGCGATGTTTTAGATGTTACGGTACTACCACAAATCAGGGGCCTTTTGCAGGATACATACTCAATGTGAGGTTACCGGAAACCAGATCACTAGAAACCTCATTGGTCAGCAGAATCCAGTGAAGTGCAAAGCCTAAACAAAACTAAAGGGGCAATTGTAGCCCCCCTTTTACTGATCATGAAGACGGCAGCTGTGTCTGTTCATTGTATATTAGGTAACACCTGAGTCTGTTCTAGTTAAAAGGGATTGTCCACTACTGGAAATCCTCATCTTAAGTATCTTGTGTAAAATAAATTCTTATATTCAGCTTCCCCAACAAAGTTGTTCCAGCAATACCAGTGCTCACATGACATTGTTATTCCGAGGGAGAGCTGCAGTCAATCACTGTCTGCCAGTGGACTGTTTTATGTTTTTATTTGTCGCTCAAGTGTTGTCTGAAGAAAGTGTGGGTGCTCAGTCCATCAGTGGCCACAATGTGCCAACAATGTAAGACGGCTGCCGGGAGGCTCGGTGCAGACATTGCTGAATCTGGGTCAATGTGGGACGTAGGTACAGTGCCTACAAGTAGTATTCAACCCCCTGCAGATTTAGCAGGTTTACACATTCGGAATTAACTTGGCATTGTGACATTTGGACTGTAGATCAGCCTGGAAGTGTGAAATGCACTGCAGCAAAAAAGAATGTTATTTCTTTTTTTCTTTTTTTTTTTTAAATTGTGAAAAGTTTATTCAGAGGGTCATTTATTATTCAACCCCTCAAACCACCAGAATTCTGTTTGGTTCCCCTAAAGTATTAAGAAGTATTTTAGGCACAAAGAACAATGAGCTTCACATGTTTGGATTAATTATCTCTTTTTCCAGCCTTTTCTGACTAATTAAGACCCTCCCCAAACTTGTGAACAGCACTCATACTTGGTCAACATGGGAAAGACAAAGGAGCATTCCAAGGCCATCAGAGACAAGATCGTGGAGGGTCACAAGGCTGGCAAGGGGTACAAAACCCTTTCCAAGGAGTTGGGCCTACCTGTCTCCACTGTTGGGAGCATCATCCGGAAGTGGAAGGCTTATGGAACTACTGTTAGCCTTCCATGGCCTGGACAGCCTTTAAAAGTTTCCACCCGTGCCGAGGCCAGGCTTGTCCGAAGAGTCAAGGCTAACCCAAGGACAACAAGGAAGGAGCTCCGGGAAGATCTCATGGCAGTGGGGACATTGGTTTCAGTCAATACCATAAGTAACGTACTCCACCGCAATGGTCTCCGTTCCAGATGAGCCCGTAAGGTACCTTTACTTTCAAAGCGTCATGTCAAGGCTCGTCTACAGTTTGCTCATGATCACTTGGAGGACTCTGAGACAGACTGGTTCAAGGTTCTCTGGTCTGATGAGACCAAGATCGAGATCTTTGGTGCCAACCACACACGTGACGTTTGGAGACTGGATGGCACTGCATACGACCCCAAGAATACCATCCCTACAGTCAAGCATGGTGGTGGCAGCATCATGCTGTGGGGCTGTTTCTCAGCCAAGGGGCCTGGCCATCTGGTCCGCATCCATGGGAAGATGGATAGCACGGCCTACCTGGAGATTTTGGCCAAGAACCTCCGCTCCTCCATCAAGGATCTTAAGATGGGTCGTCATTTCATCTTCCAACAAGACAACGACCCAAAGCACACAGCCAAGAAAACCAAGGCCTGGTTCAAGAGGGAAAAAATCAAGGTGTTGCAGTGGCCTAGTCAGTCTCCTGACCTTAACCCAATTGAAAACTTGTGGAAGGAGCTCAAGATTAAAGTCCACATGAGACACTCAAAGAACCTAGATAACTTGGAGAAGATCTGCATGGAGGAGTGGGCCAAGATAACTCCAGAGACCTGTGCCGGCCTGATCAGGTCTTATAAAAGACGATTATTAGCTGTAATTGCAAACAAGGGTTATTCCACAAAATATTAAACCTAGGGGATGAATAATAATTGACCCACACTTTTATGTTGAAAATTTATTAAAATTTAACTGAGCAACATAACTTATTGGTTTGTAAGATTTATGCATCTGTTAATAAATCCTGCTCTTGTTTGAAGTTTGCAGGCTCTAACTTATTTGCATCTTATCAAACCTGCTAAATCTGCAGGGGGTTGAATACTACTTGTAGGCACTGTATAAGGGGTACTTTGCACGCTGCAACATCTCTAGCCGATGATAGCAATGCCGAGCGGGATAGTCCCCGCCCCCGTCGCACATGCGATATCTTGTGATAGCTGCCGTAGCGAACATTATCGCTATGGCAGCTTCACATGCACTTACCTGCCCTGCAACGTCGCTCTGGCCGGCGACCCGCCTCCTTCCTATGGGGGCGGGTCGTGCGGCGTCACAGCGATGTCACATGGCAGGCGGCCAAAAGAAGCGGAGGTGCGGAGATGAGCGGGATGTAAACATCCCGCCCACCTCCTTCCTTCCTCATTGCCGGTGGACGGCGGGCGCAGGTAAGGAGATGTTTATCGGTCCTGCGGCTTCACACACAGCGATGGTTGGAGCTGCAGGAACGACAAACAACATCGTACATGCGGACGCACCGACATTATGAAAATGAACGACGTGACACAGATCAGCGATTTTTGACTGTTTTTCGCTCGTTCATCGTCTCTCCTAGGCTTTACACGTTGCGACGTCTTTACCGGCGCCGGATGTGCATCACTTTTGATTTGACCCCGACGATATCGCAGTAGCGATGTCGCAACGTGCAAAGTACCCCTTTAGGCTTTTAATATTTTATAAAACGGACTACAGCAATTAAGAAAGAGTTGTCCAAGATGTGGTCAACCCCTTTAATATTTCTTGAGCTGTTATTCCTGTTTATGAATAAATTGACAACTAGGTGGTTACCGTTCCCATTAGGCTATGTGCGCACTAGGCGTTTTTTTCACGCTGCGTTTTTATGTGCGTTTTTGTCTAAAAAACGCACCCGCGGCTAAAAAACGCGGCAAAAACGCATGCGTTTTTGCCGCGATTTGGTGCGTTTTTTGCTGCGTTTTTGCTCACTGCGTTTTTAATCAGTGCACAATGCCATTAAAGATTGTTGATGAAAAAAAAAAAAAAAAAGGTCTGATGTCATTTCCTTCTTCAAAATGTTCATTGTATGCAGGAGAGCAGACAGCTGCAGAACTAGTGTATGCAGGAGAGCAGACAGCAGCTGCAGAACTACAAGTCTCAGCATCCTCCATTCACTAGTGTATGCAGGAGAGCAGACAGCAGCTGCAGAACTACAAGTCTCAGCATCCTCCATTCACTAGTGTATGCAGGAGAGCAGACAGCAGCTGCAGAACTACAAGTCTCAGCATCCTCCATTCACTAGTGTATGCAGGAGAGCAGACAGCAGCTGCAGAACTACAAGTCTCAGCATCCTCCATTCACTAGTGTATGCAGGAGAGCAGACAGCAGCTGCAGAACTACAAGTCTCAGCATCCTCCATTCACTAGTGTATGCAGGAGAGCAGACAGCAGCTGCACGTGAGGCACTCGCAAGTGTGACTCTGGCCTTTAAGGAATATTCTCAAGTTTGGAAGTCATTCCCTATCCTTAAGATGGGGGATAACTTCCCGATTGCTAGTGATCCGACCACTGGGACAATCAGCACTGATTCTGTGAACTGAGACTCTGAAGAGTCCCATGTGAATAGGGAGGTCATTGACAATGTGCACTGTTGCTCCATTGATTCTTAATTGGAGCACTTGAGATAGGCAACCGCTGCGCTCGGCTGGTCATTCGGAACTCCGATAAGAATGAATGGAGTGAGAGTGTGCATGATTGACCACAACCCAATTCACACAGGGCTCTTCAGATTTCCAGCTCTCGAGATCAGTGGTAGTCCCAGCAGTTGGGAGATTATCCCCTAGCCCCAGGGTAGAGTATAACTTCCAGACTAGTGAATACCCCTGAACAGAGAATAAGGATGTTTCGTCAGTCAGTTTATAGTCTAGTCTAAAAATTCATTTTACACTAAATAAACATCCTAACAACTATTTCTTTCTACTTTGTTCCTCTCTGGACATTTCTGAAATAACCTTTATCGTTTATACACTTATTGCATTCATGAATGACCTCTGTGGTTTCGTGGTGACCATGTATATTCGCTGAGGCTCTGTGATGGTAGTCATGTCACACAGCTTTGTAAGAAACTGATGGACGTAAGAAATGGCAACTTTAGAGATAAAGATGTCCTAGGGACTGGTATTTTGATAATTTATTACAGTTTGTAATAAAAGTCAAAATTCTCTATTATTGTCTTTATAACATCTATATCTTCTAACTTATTTTTTGTTTATTTTGTTTTACTATTAAAGGGAATTTTATGGCAATAAACCAATTACTGTTCCATGTAGGGTAATAAAACAAAAGAACAAGGGTAACTTTTTGGCCACATATACTCTTTCCAATGAAGAAAAAAATGTACTTTGTTCTATTTGCAAATGAGGTGGAAAGTGCTCTAAAGGTTCTCCGAACCCCTCTCTGATGTAAACCTTGTGTAACGTCAACCCTTTTGCCTTTCCCTTTACTGATGGCTGCATTGCTCCGGAATGCACCGCACACCACCAGAATGGTCGATGCGCAGTAGTCTTCCTACCAGCAAAAGCAAGGTGCATGAAGGTGCATGCTCAAGACAGGACATGGAAGAACAGTAAAGCTATCTATCAGGGCCAAGACAGTGACATCAGAGGTTTAGATCTGACAGCCCGAGCACGTCCCAGGAATGGCACTGATCTTGTAGCACTTGCCTCCTCATTTGCGTGATGAAACCATATCAAAAAGAGAACCCCCCATATTTTCTTGCATTTTTCTTTCTAAGGCCCCTTTCACACGTCAGTGATTCTGGGACGTTTGTGCTTTTTTTAAATGTATCAGAATCACTGACATACGCAGACCCATTATAATGAATGGGTCTGCTCACACATCAGTGATTTGTCACTGAACGTGTCTCCGTGCAGCATGCACGCGTGTCCGTGATTGCCGCACAGAGACATGTCCATTTTTTTCTGGCATCACGGATGTCCCACGGACCACACTATGGTGTGATCCGTGAAACACGTGCCAGAAAAAAACGTGCTTCTAAAATAAAAATCATTTTTACTCACCCGGCTCCAGCAACGTTCTCTGCAGCCCGTTCTCCCTGCTGCTTCTGAGCCGGCTCATTACTGTTGCGCATATTCATGATGCACGACACAGCCGACCCGGAAGCAGCTGCTGCGGGGGTCAGCGCCGGCCGGATGATGCACCGCGGGAGCGATCAGCACCAAGGACAGCGGGAGCGGACACAGGTGAGTTGATTTCTAAGTGCAATCATGGGCCACGGAGAACGGAGCCCGGATTGCACGTAGACAACCCACATGTGCCGTGAATCACGGCACACAGAGGGACATGGGCGTGTTTTACACGTCAGTGAAGAACGTCAGTGTTTTTCACTGACGTGTGAAACGGGCCTAAGGTTGAGGCCACACGGGGAGTTGTGCGAGTGCTCACATGACACTCGGCACACGCTCGCAGCACAGCAGGAGCCGAGTGTCATGCAACTGTGGTCCGATCGTGCAATCAGACCACAGTTGCGAAGGGGAGGTGGCGGAGGGGAGGGAGGGATTTATTTCCCTATCTTCTCCATAGGCAACTGATGCGAGAATCGCACTGCTCTCGCAGTACACCTGTGTAACGAGAGTGCAGTGCGATGTTTCTCTCGCCCCATAGACTTGCATGGGTGCAAGTGGGACAGGATTGCATTCCACCCGCAGCATGCTGCAACTGTTTTCTCGGTCCTATTATGGCTGAGATAATAATCGCTCATGGTAGCTGCCCCATAGAGTAATATTGGTCCGAGTGGAATGCAAATTTATATCGCATTCCACTCGCACCGTTTTTCTTGCCGTGTGTCCTAGGCTTAACATTCAAAAAAATCTAAAGGCACCGTCACACACAGAGATAAATCTGCGACAGATCTGTGGTTGCAGTGAAATTGTGGACAATCAGTGCCAGGTTTGTGGCTGTGTACAAATGGAACAATATGTCCATGATTTCACTGCAACCACAGATCTGCCAAAGATTTATCTCTGTGTGTGACGGGGCCTTAAGTCTCACAAACTACTCAGAAAGTCTTGAAACCTTGGCTAAACTGAAAATACTGTAGTTAAACATAATAGGTTTGCATCCTTTAGACTAGGCTTAGATGGTGACGTGTCCGCAACACTGAAATTGCATTGCAACATTGGTTTTAAAGATTTCCTATGATGTTGCATCTTGCATGTGACTTGGCTGACTCTTTTACCGCAAAACTACAGCTCTAAAATAGTCACACAACAGAAAGTCACAGAAAAATTGCACAAATGTTTTTGTTGTGTGTATGCAATTCTATGAAAAGCTGCCGTGTTGTCCCAGCCTTAAACTGGGTTTACATGACCGTATTTTCTCCATGTGAGATAAACGGTTTGATTATACTAATCAGACTCTGATCAGAGTGGGATCCATTTTTCTCAGAAGTGGAGAATAAAAAATAAAGTTTCTCCACCTTCTCCATAATGTCAAACATTAATAATCAGACAGCATTCGAATGTTGTCCAACTGCAGTGTAATTTTTTTCACGGACCCTTTCTCACGCTAGGTACGGGGAAATATCAAGCAGATGGCGAAAGGAAAGGCAAGGGAAACCCTGTGTCTAGGGAAGGGGAAGATGGTGACCTACTGCTTGGTCCATGGGGTCCCTCCCCTGCACCTATACGTCGAGACGAAAACCTGACCCTAGGTATCCCTAGTGCTGGACCCTAAATAGGCAATAGGTGGGATGAGCTCTTCGTCAATCCCACTAAACACTATAGACGACACAAGGAGCACACACATATGGGGAAAAGCATGAACTACGTATGCACAGATGACTCAGGTAGAAGTTCAGCAGAGGTTTCAGCAATGATACTACTGAGGGGAACAAACCACAGGCTTGCAACCTCGGCTTGAAGGAACTGAAAATATCACCAGCACAGTGCAAAGGAAGGAAGGGGTATTTAAACACCAAGGGAATACTGATCATGAACAGCAACTGGCTGGAAGTCGAGCTCCAGCTGGATCCAAAAGGGAGAGAGATGAATCCAGCAGGAAAGCTACCTATACCAATGAATACTGGCAGCAGGAACAATTGAAAGTCAGGGAGCATTCTGCGCAGCCAAACGCTGTGACCTTCTACTGCCAGAAACCACATGACTGTCACCAATGACACACCTGTGACACCCATAGACGGATAGTCCCCGCCCCCGTCGCACATGCGATATCTTGTGATAGCTGCCGTAGCGAACATTATCGCTATGGCAGCTTCACATGCACTTACCTGCCCTGCAACGTCGCTCTGGCCGGCGACCCGCCTCCTTCCTATGGGGGCGGGTCGTGCGGCGTCACAGCGATGTCACATGGCAGGCGGCCAAAAGAAGCGGAGGTGCGGAGATGAGCGGGATGTAAACATCCCGCCCACCTCCTTCCTTCCTCATTGCCGGTGGACGGCGGGCGCAGGTAAGGAGATGTTTATCGGTCCTGCGGCTTCACACACAGCGATGGTTGGAGCTGCAGGAACGACAAACAACATCGTACATGCGGACGCACCGACATTATGAAAATGAACGACGTGACACAGATCAGCGATTTTTGACTGTTTTTCGCTCGTTCATCGTCTCTCCTAGGCTTTACACGTTGCGACGTCTTTACCGGCGCCGGATGTGCATCACTTTTGATTTGACCCCGACGATATCGCAGTAGCGATGTCGCAACGTGCAAAGTACCCCTTTAGGCTTTTAATATTTTATAAAACGGACTACAGCAATTAAGAAAGAGTTGTCCAAGATGTGGTCAACCCCTTTAATATTTCTTGAGCTGTTATTCCTGTTTATGAATAAATTGACAACTAGGTGGTTACCGTTCCCATTAGGCTATGTGCGCACTAGGCGTTTTTTTCACGCTGCGTTTTTATGTGCGTTTTTGTCTAAAAAACGCACCCGCGGCTAAAAAACGCGGCAAAAACGCATGCGTTTTTGCCGCGATTTGGTGCGTTTTTTGCTGCGTTTTTGCTCACTGCGTTTTTAATCAGTGCACAATGCCATTAAAGATTGTTGATGAAAAAAAAAAAAAAAAAGGTCTGATGTCATTTCCTTCTTCAAAATGTTCATTGTATGCAGGAGAGCAGACAGCTGCAGAACTAGTGTATGCAGGAGAGCAGACAGCAGCTGCAGAACTACAAGTCTCAGCATCCTCCATTCACTAGTGTATGCAGGAGAGCAGACAGCAGCTGCAGAACTACAAGTCTCAGCATCCTCCATTCACTAGTGTATGCAGGAGAGCAGACAGCAGCTGCAGAACTACAAGTCTCAGCATCCTCCATTCACTAGTGTATGCAGGAGAGCAGACAGCAGCTGCAGAACTACAAGTCTCAGCATCCTCCATTCACTAGTGTATGCAGGAGAGCAGACAGCAGCTGCAGAACTACAAGTCTCAGCATCCTCCATTCACTAGTGTATGCAGGAGAGCAGACAGCAGCTGCAGAACTACAAGTCTCAGCATCCTCCATTCACTAGTGTATGCAGGAGAGCAGACAGCAGCTGCAGAACTACAAGGCTCAGCATCCTCCTTCCAGGACTGTATGCAGTTTTTTGCCCAAAAAGAAAAAAAAAATGACATGGGCTTCGCCATATTTTTGTATGCTAGCCGGGTACAGCAGGCAGGTACGGGCTGCCCCCAACCCCCAGCTGCCTATTTGTACCCGGCTGGGAACCAAAAATATAGAGAAGCCCTTTTTTTTAATTATTTCATGAAATAATTAAAAAAAAAAAAATGACGTGGGCTTCGCCTAATTTTTGAGTCCAGCCGGGTACAACTAGGCAGCTGGGGATTGGAATCCACAGTGCAGGGTGCCCATGCTTTCTGGGCACCCCCACTGCGAATTGCAGTCCGCAGCCACCCCAGAAAATGGCGCTTTCATAGAAGCGCCATCTTCTGGCGCTGTATCCAACTCTTCCAGCTGCCCTGAAGCCGGGTGGCTAGCCGGGTAATAATGGAGTTAGGGCTAGCTGTATATTATCAGCTGGCCCTAAGCCCGAAATTCATGGTGTCACGCCAATATTAGACATGGCCACCATGAATTTCTAGTACAGATAAAAAAAACCACAACACACAGAAAAATATTTTTATTAGAAATAAAACACAACACAATTAGTGACTCCATCTTTATTGAAATAAAGAACCCCCCTCCGCAGTAATCCTGGGTCAGGGTCCCGCGCCGTCCAATCAGGATCCAATATCATCTGATCGGTTTGCTGGAAGGCAAAGCGATCAGATGATCTGTCAGGTTCAAGGATGTGAATCACATCACACAGCAGCTGATTGTATAATCGGCTTTTATACAATCAGCTGATGCATCAGTAGAAAAAAAAAAAAAAAAATAATACTCACTTATGTGCTGTGCTGATTACCGGCAGCTCCTGGAGCGATCGATTGGACAGGAGTCTGATCCCGTCCGATCGCTGCAAGAGCTGCCGGTAATCAGCTGATGAAGTCCCCTGACGGCAGGATCAGCTGATAGCCGGCCGGGCGCCCGCGTCACCGCGATCAGCTGATGCGTCAGGTGACTGCATCAGGTGATCCACCGCCAGGTCCTGCAAGCAAGGTCCTGCCCCGGGGAGACTGCACACCGCCAGAGCGGCGGGACCGGGAGGAGATGGGAGCGGGCATGGCACCGGGACCCTGCGGACAGGTGAGTATATATGACATTTTTTTTTTTTTTTACTGTTCACTTTGATTTTCGCCGCTGCCTCCACCTCCCGCCCAGACATGGCGCCGCACGGAGCTGACATGCACAGGACGGGAGGTGGACGCAGCGGTGACGGTACCGGGAGGATTCACGCTTCTGTGTTTACCAACAGAAGGAATCCTCTTCCTGTACACGTCACTGTAGTACCCACCCCTTGCGTTTATAGCTGCGTTTTTAGTCATAGAAACGCGGCTATATGCATTTTTCATTGCGTTTTTAACATCTCATTGAATTCAATGGGTGAAAAACGCAGTGAAAAACGCAGAAATAATTGACATGCTGCGTTTTTGTGGTCACCACAAAAACGCAGCTAAAAAAAAACGCTGTGTGCGGACAGCACTTATGAAAACCCATTGACATTGCTGGGGAAGCAATGTCACTGCGTTTTCAGCACAAAAACGCGGTAAAAAACGCCGCTAAAAACGCGGCAAAAACGCCTAGTGCGCACAAGGCCTTAAAGGGGTTTTTCCTTGCATATGCAACATTGACTGGAAAATGTCAGACCGCGTAATGACCCGAACTTAGTAACATCTGTCAATTTATTCAGAAATGTGTAGGTGTGTAGGAGGAAATACAGAGAACACATCACATAGGGAAGTTCTACATAAGATGAACGAAGATTCTTATATTATGGGGAACACAATTATTTACTAACACTCTGTTCACATTTTTGGTACAATGCCAAACACCATGATGAAAATCCACCTTATAGTAATGAATGGTATATTAACCATAAGGCTACGTTCCCACGTTGCTTTTTTATGTGCTTATTTTCCTAACATAAAAAAGCATGTTTTGGCAGGAAAAACTCAGCAGAAAAAACACACATTTTTTTTAATGCGTTTGCGCATTTTTCATGTGCGTCTTTTCCTGCTTTGTGCTTTTTTTTAAGTTGTGGCGATGGCAGAGGTTCAGGTGCTGTAATCCCACGATCGCTGCCGGGTCTCCAGCTGATGTTACAGCCGGGACCCAGCTCTCATTGCCCGGAGCGGTGCCCGCGCTGCTTCCAGCAGTTTAATCCCCTAAGGTCTAAGCCACATGGCGTGAAAATCGGAGCGAGTGGAGTGCGATAAAAAAAATCCCATTCCACTCGGACCAATATTAGCCTGTGTGTCAGCACCCATGAGCGATTATTGTCTCAGCCCTAATCGGGGCGAGAAAACAATCGCAACATGCTGCGGATGTAATGCGAGACTCTTTCTCTCGCACCCATTCAAGTGAATGGGGAGAGAGAAAAATCGCACTGCACTCGCGGTACACTGGTGTATCGCGAGTGCAGTGCGAGAATGGCAATAGCCGGCTACGGAGGAGAGAATAAGATAAATCTCTCCCTCCCCTCCGCAGCACTGGACCCCTCTTCAGCGCCGGCCCGCCCCCCCGCAGCTGTGGTCCGCTCGCACGATCAGACCTCAGTCGCAGGGACACTTGCATGACATTCGGCTCTGCTGTACTGCCAGGGGATAGCAGTAATCCCCGTGTGGCCCCAGCCTTAATGCTGTGATCAGTTGAATTGCAACATTCAAGAGACAGGGAGAGGAGTCTCTTATGTCTCCCCAGTGATTTGGTCCCAGTAACTCCGGGTTACTGAGCTAAAGAGAGCCTCACACACCATGCAGTATGCATAGTGTGTGAGGCGAAGTGCTGCGCTATAGTCCCCTGTAGAGATAAAGCATTGAGATAAAGCTCCGCCCCTCCGCTTCTATTGGACGGCTGCCGTGTGACGTCGCTGTGACGCTGCACGTACCGCCCCCTTAGAAAGGAGGCGGTTCGCCGACCACAGCGACGTCGCAGGGAAGGTAAGTTCGTGTGACGGGTGTAAGCGATGTTGTGCGCCACGGGCAGCGATTTACCCGTGATGCACAACCGACGGAGTCGGGTTCGCTTGCTAGCGATATCGAGCGTGTAAAGTACCCTTTAGGCTGCGAGATCGGGTTAGGAGACCTGCAGTCAGTCCGTGCATTGTAGGCCAAGTGCCGACTGATTTTCACAGACGTCTGACTTAGCCCTTACTGAGAAGAAGGGGAACTTATAAGCCAAATGTGTGTTCAAGCTGGGTAGTCCATAAGAAAATTTAGAAAAAGTAACCTCTACTTGTGAAGTCCCTCAATCTGTCACATCAACTCCAGTGTCAGCCCATAGATATGTCTAAATTCTTCTTGCTAACTCTATGCCGGTGCTGCCAGCACTTTCATCACCCTCACGCTTCACCCTTAAAGGGAACCTGTCACCAGGTTTATCCCTTATGAGCTGTGGCAACCATCAGTGGGCTCTTATATACAGTATTCTGGAACGCTGTATATAAGAGCTCAGGCCAGTGTGTATAACGTAAAAAACACCTTTATTATACTCATCTAGGGGGTGGTCCGGTCGGATGGGTGTTGCTGAACTCGGTCTGGCACCTCCTTCATCTTGTGCGATCGCCGTCCTCCTGCCCAGTCCCATGTGCATGACGCGTCCTGCATCATCCACACAGAGGCCTCCATTGTGCTCCTGCGCAGGCGCACTTTGGTCTGCCTGGCTGACGGCAGAGCAAAGTACTGTAGTGCGCAAGTGTGGGAGGTCTTTGACCTCTCCTCACGTCTGCTCATCACAGTACTTTGCTCTGCTCTCAGCAGGGCAGATCAAAGTGCGCATGCGCAGGAGCAAAATGGAGGCCTCTATGTGGATGACATAGGATGCATCATCCACAGGGGCTGGGCAGAGACCTCCATTGCGTTACTGTATATGCGCACTTTGATCTGCCAGGAGGACGGTGATCGCACAAGATGGAGGAGATGCTGGACTGAGACCAGCGACACCCATTGGACTGGACTGGACCACCCACTGGGTGAGTATTATAAAGGTGTTTTTTTACGTTCTACAGATCAGCCTGGGCTCTTATATACGGTATTCTAGAATGCTGTATATAAGGGCCCACTGGTGGTGGCCGCAGCTTATAAGGAAAAAACCTGATGGCAGGTTCCCTTTAATTCAACCAAGGTAGAAAGGTTAGATTGCATTGAAATACTTATTGTCAAAATGCCATTTTTTTGGAACCAAGAATCAGCAATTTGTTGAGGAATTGTTCGCTGTCGTCTATCACCTTCCAGGCACCATAACAGTTATTGTAGCCTCTATAAGAAGAACATCAAAAACTTTGTGACTCAATAAGACTCAGCTTTCATAAACTTAGTTTTCCCAGGAATTTAAACATTTGCAAAGAGTAGGGATTGGGGTAAATCCAAAGAAACTTCACTTCCCCCGGTGTTTACTTGTCATACATCATTCATATCACTGCTGCAGCCAATCAAAGGCCTAAGTGGTGATGCCAGTATATACAACACTAGTGATGAGCGAGTATGCTTGTTACTACTCGGTACTCGCACGAGTATCACTGTACTCGGGCTACTCGGCGGGTACCGAGTAATTTTGCAATACTCGTGCTTTACTCGTGGTCTTCATCCCTGCATGTTGGCGCTCTTTTGAGAGCCAGCCCTCATGCAGGGATTGGCTGGCAGACCACTGCAATGCCACAGCCCTGTTAGTTGTGGAATTGCAGTGATTGGCCGGCCTGCACAGCGTGACCGAGCCTTTATACCGGCGGGCGCGCTGTGCTCTGTACACAGCCATCTCATATTCCCTGCTTTCCACGCCCACAGGCGCCTATGATTGGTTGCAGTGAGACACGCCCCCACACTGAGTGACAGGTGTCTCACTGCACCCAATCACAGCAGCCGGTGGGCGTGTCTATACTGTGCAGTAAAATAAATAAATAAATAATTAAAAAAACCGGCGTGCGGTCCCCCCAATTTTAATACCAGCCAGATAAAGCCATACGGCTGAATGCTGGTATTCTCAGGATGGGGAGCTCCACGTTATGGGGAGCCCCCCAGCCTAACAATATCAGTCAGCAGCCGCCCAGAATTGCCGCATACATTATATGCGACAGTTCTGGGACTGTACCCGGCTCTTCCCGATTTAGGCTATGTTCACACTTTGCGTTTTCACCTGCGTTTCCGCTGCTTTTAGAGTCAGTTTTGAACTGCAGCGTTTTTGTGCCCAAATGCATGCGTTTTGATTTTCCATTAAAGTCAATGAGAAATCATGAATTCTTGTACACACTTTGCGTTTACAAACGCATCACAAAATTTGCATAAGTTTGGTCAAAAACCATGCGTTCAGAAAAGGACCCTGTCAATTGTTTTTGCCATTTGTGGTGCGTTTTGTTAACATTGAAGTCAATGAGAAGTTGCAAAAAGCAAGAAATATCAAAATTCCTGCGTTTTACCTGCTTTTTCATTGCAGAAAACATGCGTTTTGGACTACCAAAACGCATGCTTTTTGGACATCAAAATAATGAATTGATATGTTCCTTTACACACACACATAATCCGACAATTAAATTTAAGAAAAATATGCATTTATTGTTATTTTACCGATAAAATGTATCTTAACGCTATAATTTTATTAAATATATCTTTTTCCATTATTTTTCCCATTAATATAAATTTGTCCCTTTTTTTTCTACTTTTTCATTCCGTCTGAATGTTTCAACTTTATTTAGTAGTGTCTTGATGTTCAAAACGCATCTGTCAAAACGCAGGTGAAAAAGCATGCAAAAAGCGCTGAAAACGCATCTGAAACGCGGTAAATACGCATGCGTTTTCAGCGCTAAATTTCTTAAAAAGGCAACTTTGGCTAAATCAATTAAGCCCAAAACGTGCGTTTACAACTGCATGTAGGATGACGGAAAGTGCGCACATAGCCTTACCCTAGTGCGTCGGCAAATCGGGGTAATAAGGAGTTAATGGCAGCCCATAGCTGCCAATAAATCCTAGATTAATCATGTCAGGCGTCTATAAGACACCCTCCATGATTAATCTGTAAATTACAGTTAAAAAACACACACACCCGAAAAATCCTTTATTAGAAATAAAAAACACTAACAAAGTCCCTCATCACCAATTTATTAACCCCGACAAACCCTCCATGTCCGGCGTACTCCACAGTCCTCCAGCGTCGCGTCCAGCTCTGCTACATTCAGGTGACAGGAGCTGCAGAATACACCGCCGCTCCTGTCAGCTTCACACAGCAACTGAGGTGAGTAGCGCAATCAGCTGCTGCCAGTCAGGTAACTCACGGCCACCGCTGGATCCAGCGGTGGCCGCGATTAACCTCAGTGACAGTAGCTGATCGCTATACTCACCTCAGTTGCTGCATGGAGCTGACCGGAGCGGCGGTGAGTAGCGCGATCAGCTGAGCTGTCACTGAGGTTACCCGCGGCCACCGCTGCATCCACCGCTGGATCCAGGTAACCTCAGTGACAGCTCAGCTGATCGCTATACTCACCTCAGTTGCTGTGTGAAGCTGGCCGGAGCGGCGGTGTATTCTGCAGCTCCTGTCACCTTCATGCAGCACAGCTGGACGCGACGCTGGAGGTCCGTGGATTACGCCGGACATGGAGGGTTTGTTGGGGTTAATAAATTGGTGATGAGGGACTTTGTTAGTGTTTTTTATTTCTAATAAAGGATTTTTCGGGTGTGTGTGTTTTTTAATTGTAATTTACAGATTAATCATGGAAGGAATCTCGGGGAGACGCCTGACATGATTAATCTAGGATTTAGTGGCAGCTATGGGCTGCCATTAACTCCTTATTACCCCGATTTGCCAACGCACCAGGGCAAATCGGGAAGAGCCGGGTACAGTCCCAGAACTGTCGCATATAATGTATGCGGCAATTCTGGGCGGCTGCTGACTGATATTGTTAGGCTGGGGGGCTCCCCATAACGTGGAGCTCCCCATCCTGAGAATACCAGCCTTCAGCCGTATGGCTTTATCTGGCTGGTATTAAAATTGGGGGGACCGCACGCCGTTTTTTTTAATTATTTAATTATTTATTTCCCTTCACAGTATACACACACACCGGCTGCTGTGTTTGGGTGCAGTGAGACACCTGTCACTCAGCGTGGGGGCGTGTCTCACTGCAACCAATCATAGGCGCCGAAAAGCAGGAAAGTAGGGAATACGAGATTGTTTAATGAGCGGCCGGCTTTTTCAAAAAGAGGAAAAGCCGCCGGAGTTTAGTGAACAGCCGTGCAGCGCCGCGCCGGAGATCGGGGAACGGTAAGTAAGAGAGAGGGGGGAGAATGACCGACAGACTGTGAGAGGGGGACAGACAAGACAGAGAGAGACCGACAGAGAGAGACCGACCGACGGGAGATAGAATGAAAAAAAAAATGACCGACATCGCTAGTAAAAAGCACAAAACGTGCGTTTTGGACATCGGAGTGCCACACAATGTTTTACGTAAAATCTTTCATGTATTAATCTCAAAAAGTAACATACACCAGCTCGATCTCACTATTGGGTATGTGCCCTTAACATTTCCGCCATGAAAATTCATTTTGGTGTCATTTTGGAAGGTTTTCTGGTGAGTCCGTAAAAATGGTGTAAAACGCGGACAAAATTGTTCACAGCTGTGACTTTTGAGTGATAAATGCTTCAAGGGATCTTCCCCATGCTGTTGCCATGTCATTTGAGCACTCTTCTGAGACTTTTGTGACATTTTTAGGGTTTCTACATGCTGCCGGGGGTCATTTCAGAAAAATACTCAGGTCTCCCATAGGATAACATTGGGCTCGGTGCTCGGGCCGAGTACACGAGTATCTTGGGATGCTCGGCCCGAGCCTCGAGCACCCGAGCTTTTTAGTACTCGCTCATCACTATACAACATGTGACCAATAAGGCCAGGGCTCGGACGCAACGGTCACATGAATGGGGTACGGCACGTCATCACTGCAGGAGGTCAACAGAAACTAGCTGGGACCACTGAGCATCAGTGATGGAGCGAGCACTGGGTGATTGAAAAGGATTGAGTAGACAAATACGGTATATATTTTGATAACAATGCTCATCTAAATTGCTATGAATCCCAGAAAGCCTCCTGGTGGAGTAATATGCACTAAATTTAGGTGCATGCCTCCATAATAAATTTGGCACATATTGGGAAAAAATATGCACCAGATTTGATCTAGCAAGACTTTCCACAATAATGGATACAAATTTCTGCCTGTCCGTGGTTTCGCTGCCCCAGCTAAGCCCTGTAGACACCAAAAATGTGCCAAATTTCTCCCCAGAAAACCCCTATTGCATTCATAAAGGACCGGCCGGTGCCATCTGCTCCGATCACACAGGGTCGGTCATGTTTGTGTGCCTACCAGATCAGTAATTTTGCAACAAACTGCAATATGTACCGCAATGTATTGCACATAGGTTCAAGTCCCCTAGGAAAACTAATAAAGTAAAAATATTTAATACTGTCAAATGAGTAACTGCCCTAGCTAATAAAAAATCAGAAAAATCTGTGCCTTACAATGAATGCTGAAAATAAAAAAAAAGTAGAAATGCCCTGCACACGAGGTAAGAGACATGGCTAATCAGGAGAACGATACCACATTTCTAATTGGAGGATTTTGCTAATAGCATTATTATTATATCTACTACATATAGGGATAGGATCTTGCCCTGTCATCCTGTATAAACCTGGAGCTGGCCCTGGGGTCCTATATAAACCTGGAGCTGGCCCTGGGGTCCTGTATAACCCTGGAGCTGGCCCTGGGGTCCTGTATAAACCTGGAGCTGGCCCTGGGGTCCTGTATAAACCTGAAGCTGGCCCTGGGGTCCTATATAAACCTGGAGCTGGCCCTGGGGTCCTGTATAAACCTGGAGCTGGCACTGGGGTCCTGTATAACCCTGGAGCCGGCCCTGGGGTCCTGTATAAACCTGGAGCTGGCCCTGGGGTCCTGTATAAACCTGGAGCTGGCCCTGGGGTCCTGTATAAACCTGAAGCTGGCCCTGGGGTCCTGTATAAACCTGGAGCTGTCCCTGGGGTCCTGTATAAACCTGAAGCTGACCCTGGGGTCCTGTATAAACCTGGAGCTGACCCTGGCGTCCTATATAAACCTGGAGCTGACCCTGGCGTCCTATATAAACCTGGAGCTGACCCTGGCGTCCTATATAAACCTGGAGCTGACCCTGGCGTCCTATATAAACCTGGAGCTGGCCCTGGGGTCCTGTATAAACCTGAAGCTGGCCCTGGGGTCCTGTATAAACCTGGAGCCGGCCCTGGGGTCCTATATAAACCTGGAGCTGACCCTGGCATCCTGTATAAACCTGAAGCTGGCCCTGGGGTCCTGTATAAACCTGGAGCTAGCCCTGGGGTCCTGTATAAACCTGGAGCCGGCCCTGGGGTCCTATATAAACCTGGAGCCGGCCCTGGGGTCCTGTATAAACCTGGAGCCGGCCCTGGGGTCCTATATAAACCTGGTGATGGCCCTGGGGTCATGTATAAACCTGGAGCTGACCCTGGAGTCCTATATAAACCTGGGGCCGGGCCTGGGGTCCTATATAAACCTGGAGCTGGCCCTGGGGTCCTGTATAACCCTGGAGCTGGCCCTGGGGTCCTGTATAAACCTGAAGCTGGCCCCGGGGTCCTGTATAAACCTGGGGTCGGGCCTGAGGTCCTGTATAAACCTGGAGCTGACCCTGGAGTCCTATATAAACCTGGGGCCGGGCCTGGGGTCCTGTATAAACCTGGAGCTGGCCCTGGGGTCCTGTATAACCCTGGAGCTGGCCCTGGGGTCCTGTATAAACCTGGAGCTAGCCCTGGGGTCCTGTATAAACCTGGAGCCGGCCCTGGGGTCCTGTATAAACCTGGAGCCGGCCCTGGGGTCCTGTATAAACCTGGAGCTGACCCTGGCATCCTGTATAAACCTGGAGCTAGCCCTGGGGTCCTGTATAAACCTGGAGCCGGCCCTGGGGTCCTGTATAAACCTGGAGCCGGCCCTGGGGTCCTATATAAACCTGGAGCCGGCCCTGGGGTCCTGTATAAACCTGGAGCCGGCCCTGGGGTCCTATATAAACCTGGAGCCGGCCCTGGGGTCATGTATAAACCTGGAGCTGACCCTGGAGTCCTATATAAACCTGGTGCCGGCACTGGGGTCATGTATAAACCTGGAGCTGACCCTGGAGTCCTATATAAACCTGGGGCCGGGCCTGGGGTCCTATATAAACCTGGAGCTGGCCCTGGGCTCCTATATAAACCTGGAGCTGGCCCTGGGCTCCTATATAAACCTGGAGCTGTCCCTGGGGTCCTGTATAAACCTGGAGCTGTCCCTGGGGTCCTGTATAAACCTGGAGCTGGCCCTGGGGTCCTGTATAAACCTGGAGCTGTCCCTGGGGTCCTGTATAAACCTGTAGCCGGCCCTGGGGTCCTGTATAAATCTGGAGCTGGCCCTGGGGTCCTGTATAGTCCTGGAGCCGGCGCTGGGGTCCTGTATAAACCTGGAGCTGGCCCTGGGGTCCTGTATAAGCCTGGAGCTGGCCCTGGGGTCCTGTATAACCCTGGAGCTGGCCCTGGGGTCCTGTATAACCCTGGAGCTGGCCCTGGGGTCCTGTATAAACCTGGAACTGGCCCTGGAGCTGGCCCTGGGGTCCTGTATAACCCTGGAGCTGGCCCTGGAGCTGGCCCTGGGGTCCTGTATAACCCTGGAGCTGGCCCTGGGGTCCTGTATAACCCTGGAGCTGGCCCTGGGGTCCTGTATAAACCTGGAGCCGGCCCTGGGGTCCTGTATAAACCTGGAGCCGGCCCTGGGGTCCTGTATAAACCTGGAGCTGACCCTGGCATCCTGTATAAACCTGGAGCCGGCCCTGGGGTCCTGTATAAACCTGGAGCTGGCCCTGGGGTCCTATATAAACCTGGAGCCGGCCCTGGGGTCCTGTATAAACCTGGAGCCGGCCCTGGGGTCCTATATAAACCTGGAGCCGGCCCTGGGGTCATGTATAAACCTGGAGCTGACCCTGGAGTCCTATATAAACCTGGGGCCGGGCCTGGGGTCCTATATAAACCTGGAGCTGGCCCTGGGCTCCTATATAAACCTGGAGCTGGCCCTGGGCTCCTATATAAACCTGGAGCTGTCCCTGGGGTCCTGTATAAACCTGGAGCTGTCCCTGGGGTCCTGTATAAACCTGGAGCTGGCCCTGGGCTCCTATGTAAACCTGGAGCTGTCCCTGGGGTCCTGTATAAACCTGGAGCTGTCCCTGGGGTCCTGTATAACCCTGGAGCCGGCCCTGGGGTCCTGTATAAATCTGGAGCCGGCCCTGGGGTCCTGTATAGTCCTGGAGCCGGCCCTGGGGTCCTGTATAGTCCTGGAGCCGGCGCTGGGGTCCTGTATAAACCTGGAGCTGGCCCTGGGGTCCTGTATAAGCCTGGAGCTGGCCCTGGAGCTGGCCCTGGGGTCCTGTATAACCCTGGAGCTGGCCCTGGGGTCCTGTATAACCCTGGAGCTGGCCCTATGGTCCTGTATAAACCTGGAGCTGTCCCTGGGGTCCTGTATAACCCTGGAGCCGGCCCTGGGGTTCTGTATAAATCTGGAGCCGGCCCTGGGGTCCTGTATAGTCCTGGAGCCGGCGCTGGGGTCCTGTATAAACCTGGAGCTGGCCCTGGGGTCCTGTATAAGCCTGGAGCTGGCCCTGGAGCTGGCCCTGGGGTCCTGTATAACCCTGGAGCTGGCCCTGGGGTCCTGTATAACCCTGGAGCTGGCCCTGGAGCTGGCCCTGGGGTCCTGTATAACCCTGGAGCTGGCCCTGGAGCTGGCCCTGGGGTCCTGTATAACCCTGGAGCTGGCCCTGGGGTCCTGTATAACCCTGGAGCTGGCCCTGGAGCTGGCCCTGGGGTCCTGTATAACTCTGGAGCTGGCCCTGGGGTCCTGTATAACCCTGGAGCTGGCCCTGGGGTCCTGTATAAGCCTGGAGCTGGCCCTGGAGCTGGCCCTTGGGGGTCCTGTATAACCCTGGAGCTGGCCCTGGGGTCCTGTATAACCCTGGAGCTGGCCCTGGGGTCCTGTATAAGCCTGGAGCTGGCCCTGGAGCTGGCCCTTGGGGGTCCTGTATAACCCTGGAGCCGGCCCTGGGGTCCTGTATAACCCTGGAGCTGGCCCTGGGGTCCTGTATAAACCTGGAGCGGGCCCTGGGGTCCTGTATAAACCTGGAGCTGGCCCTGGGGTCCTGTATAAACCTGGAGCTGGCCCTATGGTCCTGTATAAATCTGGAGCTGACCCTGGGGTCCTGTATAAACCTGGAGCTGGCCCTGGGGTCCTGTATAAATCTGGAGCTGACCCTGGGGTCCTGTATAAATCTGGAGCTGACCCTGGGGTCCTGTATAAACCTGGAGCTGGCCCTGGGGTCCTGTATAAATCTGGAGCTGACCCTGGGGTCCTGTATAAACCTGGAGCTGGCCCTGGGGTCCTGTAGAAATCTGGAGCTGACCCTGGGGTCCTGTATAAACCTGGAGCTGGCCCTGGGGTCCTGTATAAACCTGGAGCTGGCCCTGGGGTCCTGTATAAACCTGGAGCCGGCCCTGGGGTCCTGTATATACCTGGGGTCACGAGTACACAGCCATGACCTATGGGGGGTAATATCTCACTTGGGATAATTCACACAATTAATATATTTCCGGTCGAACATTTCATCAAATTGCCGAAACCCTTCCTGGCGTCAGGCTGACATTTGTAGGCTTTGTTTTATGACACAAGCACATGTAACATTTGCCACCGCTGACACAGCTCACACACGTATATAACCTCTCTGCATTCTCACAAGTCCATTGACTTCTATGGTGAGAAAAAGTTGCCCGGTGGCCATTTGTGTGGTCCAGGTAGCCCCATCCCTGGCAGGCACTGCAGGAGCTGAGCTGTGCAAGCATCTCCTCAGCCAGGGTGTGGCTGCCATCTGCCAGCAACAACAAAGATGTCCTGCACTGAGCAGAGGACAGCAGGGTCGTCACCAGGGACCCCCATTGCTGTGTGACAGACCCCAGCAGCTGAGCTCTCAGTCAGGAGAAGACGCGAGAAGTTGTCAGGCGGATACATGGTAACCACACATCTTGCTGCAAACTTCCTGTACAATCCTCTCTAGTCACCGTCCCCGGCACATGAGGACAGGGAGGGGGCAGCAGCCTGTGTGGTGGGCACAGCTCCGCAGCACTGCCCTGTGCCCCACGTGTGCTGAGGGAAGGGGGCAGCTGAGGGCAATGGTGGGCACTCACCAGAATCACCGAGCTCCTCACCGCCTCCACCACACTCTGCCTCAGCTCTGCCGCTGTCCCGGGCTTGCTGAGCCTTTTGGTGAATTTCCTGACTTCAGACATGTTGAAGTGGCAGTCAGGGAGTTCGCTGTGCCAGTGAGGGGCGGCTGCAGTATGACCCTCCGGAGCTGCGCTCTCCCCTTCACTCCTCTCTGCTGCTGCTCCTCCTCCTCTGCTGCTTCCACTTTAATTGCTCAGTCAGAGCATTATCATCATGAGAAGTCTGCTGAGGGCTGAGCCTCGTCAGGGTAGTGACAGGAGGATGCTGAGAGGAGGGTAGTGACAGGAGGATGCTGAGAGAAAGGAGGGCAGTGACAGGAGGATGCTGAGAGGAAGGAGGGCAGTGACAGGAGGATGCTGAGAGGAAGGAGGGCAGTGACAGGAGGATGCTGAGAGGAAGGAGGGCAGTGACAGGAGGATGCTGAGAGGAGGGCAGTGACAGGAGGATGCTGAGAGGAGGGCAGTGACAGGAGGATGCTGAGAGGAGGGCAGTGACAGGAGGATGCCGAGAGGAAGGAGGGCAGTGACAGGAGGATGCTGAGAGGAGTGCAGTGACCGGGGGATGCTGAGGAGGAAGGAGGGCAGTGACAGGAGGATGCTGAGGAGGAAGGAGGACAGTGACAGGAGGATGCTGAGAGGAAGGAGGGCAGTGACAGGAGGATGCTGAGAGGAGGGCAGTGACCGGGGGATGCTGAGAGGAAGGAGGACAGTGACAGGAGGATGCTGAAAGGAAGAAGGACAGTGACAGGAGGATGCTGAGAGGAGGGCAGTGACAGGAGGATGCTGAGAGGAGGGCAGTGACAGGAGGATGCTGAGAGGAAGGAGGGCAGTGACAGGAGGATGCTGAAGAGGAAGGAGGACAGTGACAGGAGGATGCTGAGAGGAAGGAGGGCAGTGACAGGAGGATGCTGAGAGGAGGGCAGTGACCGGAGGATGCTGAGAGGAAGGAGGGCAGTGACCGGAGGATGCTGAGAGGAGGGCAGTGACAGGAGGATGCTGAGAGGAAGGAGGGCAGTGACAGGAGGATGCTGAGGAGGAAGGAGGACAGTGACAGGAGGATGCTGAGAAGAAGGAGGACAGTGACAGGAGGATGCTGAGAGGAAGGAGGGCAGTGACAGGAGGATGCTGAGAGGAAGGAGGGCAGTGACAGGAGGATGCTGAGAGGAGGACAGTGACAAGAGGATGCTGAGAGGAGAGCAGTGACAGGAGGATGCTGAGAGGAAGGAGGGCAGTGACAGGAGGATGCTGAGAGGAGGGCAGTGACAAGAGGATGCTGAGAGGAGGGCAGTGACAGGAGGATGCTGAGAGGAAGGAGGGCAGTGACAGGAGGATGCTGAGAGGAGGGCAGTGACCGGAGGATGCTGAGAGGAAGGAGGGCAGTGACAGGAGGATGCTGAGAGGAGGGCAGTGACAGGAGGATGCTGAGAGTAAGGAGGGCAGTGACAGGAGGATGCTGAGAGGAGGGCAGTGACAGGAGGATGCTGAGAGGAAGGAGGGCAGTGACAGGAGGATGCTGAGAGGAAGGAGGGTAGTGACAGGAGGATGCTGAGAGGAAGGAGGGCAGTGACAGGAGGATGCTGAGAGGAGGGCAGTGACAGGAGGATGCTGAGAGGAAGGAGGGCAGTGACAGAAGGATGTTGAGAGGAAGGAGGGCAGTGACAGGAGGATGCTGAGAGGAAGGAGGACAGTGACAGAAGGATGTTGAGAGGAAGGAGAGCAGTGACAGGAGGATGCTGAGAGGAGGGCAGTGACAGGAGGATGCTGAGAGGAAGGAGGGCAGTGACAGAAGGATGTTGAGAGGAAGGAGAGCAGTGACAGGAGGATGCTGAGAGGAGGGTAGTGACAGGAGGATGCTGAGAGGAAGGAGGACAGTGACAAGAGGATGCTGAGAGGAAGGAGGGCAGTGACAGGAGGATGCTGAGAGGAGGGCAGTGACAGGAGGATGCTGAGAGGAAGGAGGACAGTGACAGGAGGATGCTGAGAGGAAGGAGGGCAGTGACAGGAGGATGCTGAGAGGAGGGCAGTGACAGGAGGATGCTGAGAGGAAGGAGGGCAGTGACAGAAGGATGTTGAGAGGAAGGAGAGCAGTGACAGGAGGATGCTGAGAGGAGGGTAGTGACAGGAGGATGCTGAGAGGAAGGAGGACAGTGACAAGAGGATGCTGAGAGGAAGGAGGGCAGTGACAGGAGGATGCTGAGAGGAGGGCAGTGACAGGAGGATGCTGAGAGGAAGGAGGACAGTGACAGGAGGATGCTGAGAGGAAGGAGGGCAGTGACAGGAGGATGCTGAGAGGAGGGCAGTGACAGGAGGATGCTGAGAAGAAGGAGGGCAGTGACAGGAGGATGCTGAGAGGAGGGCAGTGACAGGAGGATGCTGAGGAGGAAGGAGGGCAGTGACAGGAGGATGCTGAGAGGAGGGCAGTGACAGGAGGATGCTGAGAGGAAGGAGGGCAGTGACAGGAGGATGCTGAGAGGAGGGCAGTGACAGAGGGATGCTGAGAGGAAGGAGGGCAGTGACAGGAGGATGCTGAGAAGAAGGAGGGCAGCCATATAACTGTGCGCTTGGGAGATAAAGTTTTGTTGAATTGCCATTTAAAGGTAATTTCAGTCATTTACCTCCTTTTATGCCTTTAAATATTAACCTTTTAGAGTATGTGGCATGTGACGTATTTTAGATGCGCGCTAATCCCCCAGGTTTTTCAAGAGGAAAACGCTTCAGGACACTCCAGCGTCTTTTGTCCTTACTCCTGAAGCATCTTTTTTTGTGTGTTTTTTTGTCATCCTTGGCCTCCAGCGTCTTTCTTTTTTGTTACTTTTATACTATAAATTAGTGCGTGACTGCTCCGCCTGAGGAATGGACTGCTCACTTCTTTTAAAGGGAACCAACCAGCGGGATTTTCCCATTAAAGTAAAAGTACTGCTGTACTGGAGCTAGCATGTGATTAGCAGCTCACTGTCTATAGACTCTGTACATAGTGAGCCTGCTATGGGCAGGAGCAGCTTTCAGAACTCTGCAGCATTGCTAAATTTAAAAACTCTGATTGTGTCAGAACCGCTTCACTCTGTAAACTAAGTGATACATCACTGGAATTAGGGTCTCTGCCCCTAGATTATGCTGCTCTCAGATGAGGGGGTGCCGAACAAAACCATTTAAAGGCCACTGTCAACAGCATCAAAATGGTTACCTATTAACCCTTAAAAACTGGCACTTAGCCCTTTGATGTGTATAACACAGGCTCAGTACCTGAGATTGCTCAATGCACCTGATATAGGACATACTGTTACATCCTTCGCGGGAGTTATAGGGTCCCTACAGGGATATGTGGCGCCCATGCGGCTTCAGTCGCCACAGGGTACTGCACCGCACATAAGGTGCAGTATTCATCTCGGCTAAGGAGGTGGTTAATCACCGGTGTTTCCACATTTCACTTTACATACAGCTTAGGTGCCTTCTCACTGGGGATTGGACTAGGGTAGGCTGGGGGGTGGCCATCACAAGGCATGGGACTTTCCCAGTCACTAGTACAACCAACTGGGGGGCGGGCACCACTTGGGGATAGAAGTGGGAGCAACCTGGACACAATCGTCAGTCAAGTCAGGACTACAGTTCTGGCGACACAACACCACTTTCTTCTTTCACAGGGCCTGAGGCTTGGAGCGTGAAGCTCAGCCCGGGTTCCTCACTTCTGAAGGGGCATCCCTAGGAAAGGACACTTTCAAATATTGGTGGCTACCTCTAACTTACCCGGAAAAGGCTGGAGTCCATCACGGCATTGACCGGCACCTCCCGGGCAATTCAAGGACAATGAGTAAAGAGACCTGGAACCGCAGCAGCTAACTCAGCCTCTTATTGTTGGCACCGTCGCCACGCGCTTCGGCACCAATGGCCACTACACCCCTCATCATCCTCCCCGGGGCCCGCTCCACATGTGGGGAGCAGAACCATCCTTGCTGCGACACCATACGCCCCGGAGGACAGTGACAGCAGCGTCGGCTAATCTCTGGTGGCGTCACAAGACAACTACTACCACCAACATCCTTCATCCCCATCGTCCCATTCCATCATCCACCATCCCTTTTTGTGGACACCTCGGGGTCAAGAAACCGGGCAGGGCCACCCATGACATTCCCCTGACACTTCTCTGACCCAGCGACGAGTATCCCCCCAGGCTCCGTGAGGTGCTCCAGATACTCTACCTACCTATCTATATCAGGCCAGTCAGCTGTATTACGGCAGGAAGTATTGATCATGTAAGGGTTGCAGGATAGTGTCACTGGATGTACACTTTAAGAAAATGCAACTTCCTTAGGGTCACTTTTGCAGCGGTAATGGCTACATCTAACCCAAAGCAGTCGCCTGGTGCAAGATTTTACATAATGGAAAAAAAAACAATGCACCAGTCAGATAGGGATTATGAATTCACACTGTGTAGTTGACAGAGGTGCAGTTTTCAGTCTTTATGTATCATTTGAGACTAGATTCACAAAGTGCATTTTGGAGGTTTTTAAAATTCTGCAATAATAATAGGTTATGTTGAAAATCAGAAGAATTGCTCAGGATTTGCAGACCAGGTCCCCACCGCAGATCTGCGGCAATTTACCGCAAAAATACACGTGTCCATTTTCAAAATTTCTTAACGAACCCTAAAGCTATGTGCACACATCGAGTATTTGGTTTCAGAAATTTCTGCACTAAATTTGCATATTTTTCAGTGCATTTTTGCATCGTTTTTGATGCTTTTTTTGCATGCGAATTTCTTGCATTTGGAGTGGAAAGACGCTGAAAGAATTGATATGCTACTGTTTATTTTCTGCTGCAAAGAAAAAAAAAAGCAACATGTGCACAAAACCTCAGAATTCTTATTGACTTTGCTGGCATAAGGATTGGCATGCAGTTTTGTAACAAAACTGCACTCAAAAACGCATAAAAAAATGCAGTAAAAACTCACTATGTGCACATACTCTAAAGGAATATTCTCAAGTTTGAAAGAAATCCCCTATCTATTGTACTACTAAGGCCCTCAGCAATCCTAAGAGACAGGTCTCTGAAAAGCTCCGTCTGAATGGGGAAGAGGTTGATCATATGTATGGGCATAGTGCAAATAAAGATACACGAATGTAAGTGCCCAGAAAGTTTTTTTTACCTCACATATGAGATATATATATATATATATATATGAGATATATGATTGAGATATATATATATATATATATATATATATATATATATATATATATATATATATATATATATATATATATATATATATATAATATATACAGTTAGGTCCAGAAATATTTGGACAGTGACACAAGTTTTGTTATTTTAGCTGTTTACAAAAACATGTTCAGAAATACAATTCTATATATAATATGGGCTGAAAGTGCACACTCCCAGCTGCAATATGAGAGTTTTCACATCCAAATCGGAGAAAGGGTTTAGGAATCATAGCTCTGTAATGCATAGCCTCCTCTTTTTAAAGGGACCAAAAGTAATTGGACAAGGGACTCTAAGGGCTGCAATTAACTCTGAAGGCGTCTCCCTCGTTAACCTGTAATCAATGAAGTAGTTAAAAGGTCTGGGGTTGATTACAGGTGTGTGGTTTTGCATTTGGAAGCTGTTGCTGTGACCAGACAACATGCGGTCTAAGGAACTCTCAATTGAGGTGAAGCAGAACATCCTGAGGCTGAAAAAAAAGAAAAAATCCATCAGAGAGATAGCAGACATGCTTGGAGTAGCAAAATCAACAGTCGGGTACATTCTGAGAAAAAAGGAATTGACTGGTGAGCTTGGGAACTCAAAAAGGCCTGGGCGTCCACGGATGACAGCAGTGGTGGATGATCGCCGCATACTTTCTTTGGTGAAGAAGAACCCGTTCACAACATCAACTGAAGTCCAGAACACTCTCAGTGAAGTAGGTGTATCTGTCTCTAAGTCAACAGTAAAGAGAATACTCCATGAAAGTAAATACAAAGGGTTCACATCTAGATGCAAACCATTCATCAATTCCAAAAATAGACAGGCCAGAGTTAAATTTGCTGAAAAACACCTCATGAAGCCAGCTCAGTTCTGGAAAAGTATTCTATGGACAGATGAGACAAAGATCAACCTGTACCAGAATGATGGGAAGAAAAAAGTTTGGAGAAGAAAGGGAACGGCACATGATCCAAGGCACACCACATCCTCTGTAAAACATGGTGGAGGCAACGTGATGGCATGGGCATGCATGGCTTTCAATGGCACTGGGTCACTTGTGTTTATTGATGACATAACAGCAGACAAGAGTAGCCGGATGAATTCTGAAGTGTACCGGGATATACTTTCAGCCCAGATTTAGCCAAATGCCGCAAAGTTGATCGGACGGCGCTTCATAGTACAGATGGACAATGACCCCAAGCATACAGCCAAAGCTACCCAGGAGTTCATGAGTGCAAAAACGTGGAACATTCTGCAATGGCCAAGGCAATCACCAGATCTTAACCCAATTGAGCATGCATTTCACTTGCTCAAATCCAGACTTAAGACGGAAAGACCCACAAACAAGCAAGACCTGAAGGCTGCGGCTGTAAAGGCCTGGCAAAGCATTAAGAAGGAGGAAACCCAGCGATTGGTGATGTCCATGGGTTCCAGACTTAAGGCAGTGATTGCCTCCAAAGGATTCGCAACAAAATATTGAAAATAAAAATATTTTGTTTGGGTTTGGTTTATTTGTCCAATTACTTTTGACCTCCTAAAATGTGGAGTGTTTCTAAAGAAATGTGTACAATTCCTACAATTTCTATCAGATATTTTTGTTCAAACCTTCAAATTAAACGTTACAATCTGCACTTGAATTCTGTTGTAGAGGTTTCATTTCAAATCCAATGTGGTGGCATGCAGAGCCCAACTCGCGAAAATTGTGTCACTGTCCAAATATTTCTGGACCTAACTGTATCATATATATATATATATATCATATATATATATATATATATATATGTGTCAATTAATCCCCGACAGAATAAATTTTTTCCCATTACTCCTAGGGTCTAACTTCTAAGTCTGTACCCGCTACCCCGATGCATGTTTCGCTTGGGCTTCCTTCACTCTTAAGCCTCATTCATATGTCCATGTTTTTTTGTATGCGTGCTGTCTGTGGTTTTTGCATGTAACACCTATAATAGTCTTCGGGGCCAATCACATGCCTGAGAGATTTATTTATTTTTTTTTCATTTTTATATTTTAAGATTTTATTGGTTTTCATGAAAAACATAACACTTTACACCATGTAGTTAGCTTTCACATGGCAACTTGAAAATAAAGGGACTATAAAGTCCAGCCATACAATAGGTTCATCATTTATACCATAAACTTAACACCAGAGAGGAGAACATCTGAAAGGAGAAGTACCAAAGAGTGAGAAGTAAAAAGAAGGAAGAGCACAGAGGGAGAAACCACGGGGCCACCACTCACCAGTCATGTCCATAAGGGAAGGCAAAGCTTCTCTTTCAGAAATGGGGTTATGTCATAGGTTCGCACCACACCCCGACAGATATGACTCCCAATAAAACCATTTGGTAGTCACAGACTCCACCTCCCCCCGCAAATGGGCCAGGATGTCTGGGATTTTTCATGGACAGAAACATGTCCAATTTTGATCCAATATTCGGATTAAAATCAGCAATGCAAGTCGATGGGTCAGTGAAAAAAATCAGAACCCACACAGATTACATCAAACTGCGGTCCGATTTTCAAGGACTGTCAGAATGTAGAATGAGATATTTTTTTTTAATTAATCCACGTAAGAGAACATCAGATCCCACTAATCATGGTGGGTGCACATGATCCGGACACACTGCGTCCTGGACTTCTCCTGTGGACACGTGAGTGTTCTTCGCAGGAGACCACAGCGGTCTATGCCCACAATCTGGGTTCGGGCTGCTGCAGACCTTCACTCTATTATCCCGACGGAGAACACTCGCGGTTCCGCAGTATAATTGCAGCTTGGAAAGCCGCAATGCGAGTCAGTTTACACTGCAGAGACAAGAAGCACAGTTAGCATGAGATTTTTATAAATCTCATCCACTGTGCTTGTACTGTACAATGCAGCATTTTGGAAGCAGCAAAAAAACTGTCCAAAACTCTGCAATCCCTGGTTGTGTGCATGGAGCCTTAAACTCTGATCAGAATAATTGGTCCATATTTCTTGTATGTGTGAACTTGGCCATAATGGGAGCACAAGAGATTGCTGAATGCTGACCTCAGTCGGTATTTAGTGCTCTCGTCAGCATACGTGCACACATCTCAATAAATGTTAAAAAGAATGAAAATATGAATAGTGACTTGCTGTGGATATGTTCCACCTTTTGTTACTTCTAACTGTTTCAGGCTCCGAAAGCTGTGAAACTGCTACAAAAATTGACCTGACCATTCTTTAAAGCCATTGCTATCTTATGTAAAAAAATCCAAAACAAATAAATGTCGTTGGCCGGGCAGCAGGAAAATGACAACAGAAACAGCAAAGAAGACGCTGCTGGAAAAACACAGGTACCGTTTTCGTACAGCGTCTTCTGCTTCAAAAGCGATGTGGGTGCACAGACGCCGTATGGGCATCCCTAGATTTGATGGAGCAGCAATGCTCAGGATTGACTTGCACACGGAGATATTCAGAACCCAGCGGTTGAACCCCCATTGAATGGAAAGGTATAACTTTCATAACATGAGAATACAACTTTTAGGCCACGTGCACACGTTGAGTATTTATTTCTGTATTTGTAGCCAAAACCAGGAGTGGGTGATGAATACAGAAGTGGTGCCCGTGTTTCTATTATACTTTTCCTCTGATTGTTCCACTCCTGGTCTTGGCTACAAATACCGAGATAAAAAACTCACCAAATACTCAGTGTGTGCACGGGGTCTATTGGGATTGCTCAGCCATACCATATTAATGACCTATTCATAGGATAGGTCATTAATATTAGATTAGTTGGGGTTCTAAAGGCCACGCCTCACTAAGCGACATCGCTAGCGACATTGCTGCTGAGTCATGGTTTTGTGACACAACAACGATCTTGCTAGCGATGTTGCTGTGTGTGACATCCAGCAGCGACCTGGCCCCTGCTGTGAGGTCGCCGGTCGTTGCTGAATGTCCTGGACCATTTTTTGGTCGTTGCTCTTCCGCTGTGAAGCACACATCGCTGTGTTGACAGCGAGAGAGCAACTATCTGAATGTGCAGGGAGCAGGGAGCCGGCTTCTGCGGACGCTGGTAACCAAGGTACACATCGGGTAACCAAGCAAAGGCTTTGCTTGGTTACCCGAAATTTACCTTGGTTACCAGCGTCCGCAGCTTCTAGAAGCCGGCTCCCTGCTCCTTGCACACGTAGCCAAGGTACACATCGGGTAACTATACGCAAAGCGCTTTGCTTAGTAACCCGATGTGTACCATGGTTACGAAGCACAGCGTCGTTATACGGGTCACTGGTGGCTGATCTCTGATCGCTGGTGAGATCTGCCTGTTTGACAGCTCACCAGCGACCATGTAGCGACGCTCCAGCGATCCCTGCCAGGTCAGATTGCTGGTGGGATCGCTAGAGCGTCGCTAAGTGTGACGGTACCTTAACACCCGGCACTCCCACCTGACCAGCTGTTATTTGCTCTCATAGTCACTGGATAAAAACATGTAAAATGAAGCTGCAAAACCCAGCTCCATCCATCGTGTAATGATTTATTTTTTTTTTTAATAGGATCTGTTCTGCGGGATCTGGTAGCTGATCAGTGTGGGTGCTGGGTGTCAGACCTCCACTCATCTAATATTTATGACATATTCTTAAAATAGGTCGTCCGTAGGTTTTACGCAGACCATTCCTTAAATAACTGCCATGTTTGGAGTCAATTTTGTTCCTCCTTTTTTCAACAGCCATAATTTTTTATTTTTCCATTGATGTGTCTTTTTTAGGCTTTGTTGTATGTGGGACAAATTTGATCATTTTTGAGTTCCGTTTTGGGGTAAATATAGATGAGTGTGTAATTTCTAACATTGTTTTCATGATACAAATTACAGAAAAAAAGTGATGGCAGAAAATATGCTGCATAAAATCTTTGACGCCTTTTTTCCCCTCATTCCTTTAAATGAATGCAAAAATGCTGAGAGAATTGACATGCTGCAGATTTAAAAAAGAAAAAAAACACTTTGATGATTCAAATCAGCCTGGAGAAAAATAAAAAGTATGTGCACGATATTTCAGAAATCTCATTCCCTTTGCTGGTACTATAAGTGCTGCATTTTTTAGCCTTAAGGCTATGTGCGCACTTTGCATTGAGGTACTTGCAGTTTTAAACGCATCCTCTGGCAGAAATGTTTTTTGTCAAATTTGGTTTTGACCTCAAAAACGCTATAAATACGCTTGCGTTTTTACCGCGTTTTACATGCTTTTTCACTGCTTAAAATCAGATGTGTTTTGACTACAAATACAATGGTAAATAAAGTTTAAACAAACAAACACTATAAAAAAAGGAAAAAAATGATACCAAATATCAATATTAAAATCATACAAAAAAAAATGGCTTGCTTTATTAAAATGATAACTTTGTGCAAATATTTATGCATAAAATTACATTTATTTAATGATTTTCATATATTTAATTGTCGGACTATGTGTGTGTGTAAAGGGACATATGCCATTAATATTTTGTCGAAAACGCATGCATTTATTTGGTCCAAAAAGCATGCTTTCTGCATCAAAAAAGCATGTAAAACGCTAGATTTTTTTAAATAGATTGTGTTTTGCAACTTCTCATTGACTTCAATATTAGCAAAACGCACCCAAAATGGCAAAAACAATTGACATGTTGCTTCTTTAAATGCTGAGTTTTTCCAAAATTTCTGCAACTAAAATGCTGCATTTTTAACAGCATTGTGCGCACAAGAAAGCCCTATTTCCCATAGACTTTTCTTCAAAAACAAAACACATGCCTTTTAGCATTAAAACGCTGCAGTTCAAAATGCTGCGGAAACGCAGGTAAAAACGCTAAGTGCGCACATAGCCTAAAGGGCACCTGTCAGGTCCAATATGCAGCCAGACCCACAAGCAGTTCTAAGTATATATTGCTAATCCCTGCCTAACCGACCCTGTATCTAGTAGCATAGATAAAGAGATCTTTAGAAAATCTTAATTACTCACCGGTAATGGGATTTTCAACAGCCCATGACAGCACCACCTGAGAGATAGGTTCCGCCCACATCAGGACAGGAAACCCACTGATAAAAAGGCGGCACCTCTCCTCCACATCAGTAGGTTTTCAGAGCCAGAGAGGACCAACAAAACACAACAAACAGATTAATCATACCACCACCCAAGGAAAAACACCAATAACTCTAACACTCCCCGAAGGGTGCCCACAACCAGTGAAATGGGGGGGAACTAAGGGTGCTGTCATGGGCTATTGAAAATCCCATTACCGGGGGGTAATTAAGATTTTTCCCTGTCGCCCATGACAGCACCACCTGAGAGATTTATATAGACCACCACCTTAGGGAGGGACCACCGCCTGTAAGACCCGTCTCCCAAAGGATAGGTCAGTTGTGGAGGATAAGTCCAGCCTATAGTGCCGAAAGAAAGTACTAGGAGATGACCAAGTAGCCGCCCGACAGATCTGGTCAATAGAGGCATCCGCCCTCTCTGCCCAAGACGTAGACACTGCTCTAGTGGAGTGCGCCCTTATGCCCTGAGGAGGAGTGGTGTCTTTAGCCGAGTATGTCAAACCGATGGCATCCCTGACCCATCTGGCCAAGGTAGCCTTAAAAGCCCCATGCCCCCTGGAATGCCCCTGAAAAGTGACAAACAGGACCTGAGACTTCCTCCATTCCCTAGTCCTATCTAGGTACGTGATTAAGGCCCTCCGGACATCCAACGTGTGCAACCTAGCCTCTTTCTCGTTATGAGGGGGGTCACAGAGGGAAGGGAGCACGATTTCTTGGGACCGATGAAAGGGTTTAGAAACCTTGGGCAGGTAGAAGGGATCAGTCCGCAACACTACCCTAGCATCCAGAATCTGGGTATAAGGGTGAACTACGGACAAGGCTTGGAGATCCCCCACCCGCCTGGCCGAGGTGAGTGCGACGAGGAGAAAAACCTTAAGTGACAACAGTTTGAGAGTGACCTCCCCTAAGGGTTCAAACGGCGGCCCTGTGAGGGCATCCAACACTAAATTGAGGTCCCATGGGGGAACCCTGGGAGCCTGAACAGGTACAGACCTGGACTTAGATTTAATGAACCTGCAAATCCACTCATTCTGTGCCAGACTACAATTAAACAGTGCCCCTAAGGCAGATACCTTCACCTTGAGCATACTGGTGGAGAGCCCCAATTCCAACCCCCTCTGGAGGAATTCTAGAATAGCCGAGATAGGAGGGGGGTCCTCCGCCCGAGCCCCGGACTGAAGAAGAAAACGCTTCCAGACCCTCCCGTAAATGGCCGTGGTGACCGCTTTTCTACTGTGAAGAAGAGTGTCTATTAAGCCAGAGGAAAAACCCCGTCGAGTTAGCAGCCGCCGCTCAAACGCCAGGCCGTCAAATGGAGAGCGGGTCGGGGGGGTGACGGACCGGGCCCTGGGAAAGGAGATGAGGGGCGTCCGGGAGAACCCAAGGATTCAACAGAGACAGTGTCCGCAGCCAGTAAAACCATGCCCGCTTCGGCCAGAAAGGGGCGATGAGAATAACCTCCGCTCTGTCGTCCCAGATTTTCCGGAGAACCGAAGGCAACAGGATCAGAGGAGGAAACGCGTACAGGAGGCCGTGAGACCAAGACAAGACATCTGGAATGCATCGAGGGCAACAGGATCGTCTCGGGGGTTGAGAGAGCAGAACCTGTCCACTTTCCGATTCGCCTTGGTAGCGAACAGGTCTAGAACAGGGACACCCCATCGAAGCGTGTTCTTGCGAAAGACCTCCGGGTCTAAGGACCACTCTCCCTGACTGAGACAGTGCCGGCTGAGGAAGTCTGCCTCCTCGTTTTCCGTCCCCTTGATATGAAGAGCTGTTAAGGAGGAGAGATGTTGTTCGGCCAGCTGGAAGATGCGCATAGTCAGAGTCAGAAGAGAAGGGGATCTGGTGCCTCCCTGATGGTTGACGTACGCCACCGTCACCCTGTTGTCCGAAAGGATCCGAACATGGCGACCTCTCAAGAAGGGGAGGAACCCATCTAGTGCCTTGAGAACCGCCATGAGCTCCCGGTAGGTGGAGGACTGTCTGACCAACTGAGCGTCCCAGGGACCCTGAAGCACCTGGTGGCGCAGATGGGCACCCCACCCCCAACGGCTGGCATCCGTGACTATAGTGTCCGTGACCGGGGAAAGCCAAGGAACCCCCCTCCGGAGGTGAGAGGGGTCCTGCCACCAACCCAGGGAGTGCAAGGTGTCTGCAGACAGGGTCAATTTTTTCTCCAAACAGCCTCCAAACAGTCTCTGAAACCGAAGGACCTCCATCTGGAGGATTCTGGAACGCAGTTGGGCCCACCATACTCCTGGGATGCAAGAGGTAAGAGTCTCGACCAGCGACATAGCCTGCCGCAAGGACATGCCTGGGCAACTCCTTACAGAAGAGAGCAAGGACAAGATCCTGGTGACCTTGTCCTCTGGCAGGTGGCACAACTGGCTTGTGGAGTCCAAGACGAGACCCAGGAAGACTTGACATTGGAGAGGCTGGAGTCTGGACTTCTGCCGATTTACCACCCACCCTAGGCCTTCCAGGATGGTGATGACCCTGGTCACGTGAGCCGCACATATAGACTCCGACTGACCCACTATCAGGAGGTCGTCCAGATACGGAACGATCAAAATGTCCTGTTCCCTGACATGTGCCATGACCTCCGCAAGGACTTTGGTGAAGATCCGTGGGGCCATGGAAAGCCCGAATGGCAGCGCTGCGAATTGGAAGTGTATCAGCCTCCCGGAGACGTGAAGTGCGAACCTGAGAAACCGCCGGTGAGACGGAAAAATAGGGATGTGATAATAGGCGTCCTTCAATTCGAGGACCGCCATAAAACACTCTGGATACAACAGCCTGACAGTTGACTTCATGGTCTCCATTTTGAAGGCTTGCTGCACCAGATGCAAATTCAAGTTCCTCAGGTTGAAGATGGTGCGGAAGGTGGAGTCCGGCTTCCGAACCAGAAACAGAGTGGAGTAAAATCCGTTCCCTTCTTGTCCCATGGGGACCTCCTGAATGACTTTCCTCGAGAAGAGAGTCAGCACTTCTACTTCCAAGGCCATCTGCATCTCTGGGGACCGCAAGGATGTTATTATTAGAGACCCTCGAGGGGGTGAACTGAAGTCCAATTTTAACCCTTCCGCCACAATCTGAAGGAACCATTTGTTGGAGGAGATCGCCTTCCAGGCATGGAGGAAGAGGGACAGCCGGCCCCCTACCTGATGACTGGCGTCATTGGGAGGGTTTGTTCTTATTATCGTAGTGCTTGCCAAAGAGAAAGCCCGAGGTATTCTTTCTACGGTCCTTCCACTGATCTTGCGGTTTTTGGGACTTCTTTGTGAAAAACTGACGTCTCCGAAAGGGTCGGCTGCGAGAGCACGTCACCGGGAAAATCGGAAACCCCTGTTTCTTATTGGATGCCTTAGTGAGGAGGTCGTCCAGGCCTGAGCCAAAAAGATAGGTACCTTCACAAGGCATGCTGCATAGCCGTCCCTTGGATTGGACATCACCCTTCCAATTTTTCAGCCAGAGGGCCCGACGCGCGGAATTGGAAAGCGCCGCCGACCTGGCGAAAAGTCTTAAGGAATCAACCGAGGCATCTGCCATAAAGGCTGCAGCACCCTGTATTAAAGGCAAGGACAAGATAATATCCTTCCTTGGAGTGTCATTTCTCAACTGGTCTTCCAATTGCTGAAGCCACACCATCAAAGACCGGGCAACGCAGGCGCCGGTCACGGCAGGGCGCAAGCCACCTGCTGTGGATTCCCAAGTTCCTCTCAGAAACCCATCAGCCTTCCTATCCAGCTGATCCTTAAGGGACCCTAAGTCCTCAAACGGCAAGGTAGTGGAGCGGGAAGCCTTGGCAATAGCGACATCAATCTTCGGGGTTCTATCCCAGGAGGTAGACGCCTCCCCATCCACTGGGTACTTCCTTTTAAGGGAAGAGCTAAGATTCAATCTTTTGTCCACTCTTCTCCACTGGTCAGCAATGAGACCCTGAACCTTCTGGGGAATAGGAAACCCCTTACGTTTTTTGGAATCCAAGCCCCCTAACATGACATCCTGGGTAGATTCGGGTCCCCTGGAGTCCACAATTGCCATGGTCGAACGCACCGCCTTCACCAACGTCCCACGTCCACAGTAGGGAAACAAGGACGACCACCTTCATCGGAAGAGGAGGAGGAGTCAGAATCGGAGGGGGGGATCCCGAGGAGCCCGACGACCGAGAGTCATGAGCCGAACCCGCCGAGGTATCGGGAGTAGACAGCTTAGGATGAGGGGATTTCTTGCGTCTCTTGCCCCCCTTAAGTGATTTAAGGGACTCCTGTACTTCTTTTCTGATAAAGGAACGTAATTCAGACGAGAACCCTGAGGATTGGCATATGGCACATTCCTTGTGACGCTGCTTGCAGGTACATTTTTTCTGTACCTAACAAGAGAGGGGACATGGAAACGGGGTCTTAGTAACACGGCTGACCACGAAGTTCACTCACCCCCACGACTCCTGGCAATACCGGATCAGGAGGCGGATTCTTATCTCCCTTGGACCTCTTGGGACCCAACGACCGAACGCTGCCCGGACTGGATACAGCATTCCTGGAACGATCTGCTGAGCCGCGTTCTGAGTCACGCTGTGGCAACTCCTTGCGCTGCTCCTTGCTGCAGGGTGAATCTCCTGCCATAATTGTGAAGAATGGAGGAGAAAAACACTCCAGTCCCAGGCGCCGGCCACATGTTAAACGGAGATCCCTCGTTACATGGGCGCCGCCATCTTGGATCCTAGTGCGCATGCGCACACCAGTCACTTCCTGGTCGCACTGCGCACGTCACCAGGGTACACGTGTCACTTCCGGCCGGAGCGTTCTGCTTCACTCCAGCGTGCTGCACAGCAGGGACAAGCCTTCCAGCGGCCGCCGTGAGTGCGCACATCCCTGGAGCGACGCCGGGCCGAGCTCCCGCTCCAGGCCTGCGCCACACCGCCGCAGAGGTCTGAGACCGAGGGGGGGTGCATCCAGGCCCGAGCACCGGCTTCTGGTAAGTACCAGGCTTCCACACCGGGTCGGACCTGGGACAGCAATGGGTTGTCCATACCAGGACAGGAAACCAAACTGATGTTTAGGAGAGGTGCCGCCTTTTTATCAGTGGGTTTCCTGTCCTGATGTGGGCGGAACCTATCTCTCAGGTGGTGCTGTCATGGGCGGCAGGGAAAAAAGTATTTCTAAAGATCTTTTATAACATGCTATTGAGGCCAGGGACTAGTCGTAAGGGCGTTAGTTCCCTTGGCTAGTTGGTCCTCTTAGCATGTAAACACGCCCCTGTGGGTGTTCTAACATGCTAATGAATGCGCAGCGTCAGAGGATGGTTGATCTCACCACTCTCTGCTGCCACCGCACCAGATGCTGGTTTTTGGCTCTGTGCGCATGATCAGAAGTCACGGACTTCCAGTCATGTATAATATGAAGCTGGGTGTACGCGTCCCAGCTTAAAACTGGTGTAGTGCGCATGACCCAAAGTCCAGGGACTTTCAGATTGTGCGCACTGAGCCGAAAACCAGCGGTGGCAGCGGAGGCGAGAGCGACCATGCCTCTGACACTGTGCATTCATTAGCATGTTAGCACGCCCCTTTGGGCATGCTAACATGTTAATGGGGCCAACTAGCCAAGGGAACTAACACCCTTGCGACTAGTCCGTGGCCTCATTAGCATATTATATAGAATTTTTAGAAATACTTTTTCCAAACATCTCTTTTTCTATGCTAGCGTATACAGGGACAATTAGGCAGGGATTAGCAATATGCACCCAGAACTGCTTGTGGCTCTGGGTGCATATTGAAAATGACAGGTTCACTTTAAAAATTGTGATGAAAAACGTGACAAAAACGCAGCGTGTTAACAAGCGCTAAGTGTGTCATCATTTATTTTATTGCTTCATCTGTGTCCTAATGGAACAAGGGCAATCAAATAATGAATCACATGGTATTTTTCCCCTTTTTAATGTCAAATATTTGAGAATTGTATAAAAAAATTAGAAAATAAGGGAATAGCTGTAGTAGAGATAGATGGATAGATAGATAGATAGATAGATAGATAGATAGATAGATCAGTTTTACTAAAATAACATTTTCTTTCACAATATTTAGTGTTTTCCCTCTTCCTGATTTTTATCTGGCCAGACCACTCCTATTCTACATTATGCCTTCTTCTAAGACATGCTTACAAAACATACTAGAAATAAAGATGGAACTTTTAATTAGTTTTATCCAGGTGCATCATACTGTAATGAATTTATTAATATGACAAAAAGCTTAAAATTCCAATCACAGATTTATGCCTCCGACATACATCCGTGCTGCCGGTACGTGTTTTGTACGTTTTTGCACGTACCGGCGGCACGGAGACACGTACACCAATGCTACCCCATGGTAGCAGGCACACACACGTAAATCCACACGGAACGTGTGTCCGTGTCCGTTTGTACGTGTGCACGTTTTCCAACACGCTGACATGTCAGTGTTTTCTTCGGCATCACGGGTGTCACACGGCCCGCACCCGTACCACACGGATTTAGTGTGGATGCAGTCCTGTGTGACACGCGCCAGAGAAAACACACGTGTCAGTGAAAAAAATAACAAATCTTTACTCACCTTCTCCAGCCCTCCTGTCTCTGCCGCTGCTGTCACTTGCTGCCGACCACCGCTCATTATGCTCATTTAATATTCACTTCACTGCGGCTGGCAGCAGCAGCAGCGGGGAGTCGCCAGGGCTGGAGACCGACGATCAGTACCCTGGACAGCAGGAAGGACCACGTGAGTATGCAAATTACTGGTTCTCCGTGTGTTATCGCTGATAGCACACAGAGAACACACGTGGCCTGCACGTACCGGAGACACGTACTTACCTACACGCAACACACAGGGAAAATAAATGTCTCGCGGCACGTGCGTGATTTTCACGTGAGTGTGGCAGAGGCCTTAGGGTGAGTGCACACTATCGATGTTTGCAGTATTTTGATCTCTGTGCTTCCTCTCTGATTAATGCCCTGCTTGCCCAGGCTAAGAGTATTAGTGGACGTCTCTCTCTTGGCAGGTTTGTTGTGGTACCATGTTCTTTCCATTTGATGATGATGGATTTGATAGTTCTCGGGGGGGGATCATCAGAGATTGGGACATTTTTTTAGAGTTCAAACCTGACTTGTACTTCTCAACAGCTTTGACTCTGACTTGTTTGGAGATCTCCTTGGTCTTCATCGTGTTGTTTGGAGATCTTGGTCTTCATTGCGTTGTTTGGAAATCTCATTGGCCTTCATGGTGTTTTTTGGAGATCTCCTTCGTCTTCATAGTGTTGTTTGGAGATCTCCTTGGTCTTCATGGCGTTTTTTGGAGATCTCCTTGGTCTTCATGGTGTTGTGTGGAGATCTCCTTGGGCTTAATGGTGTTGTTTGGAGAGCTCCTTGGTCTTCATGGTGTTTTTTGGCGATCTCCTTGGTCTTCAGGGTGTTGTTTGGAGACCTCCTTGGGCATTCCTGGTGGTGTTCGGAGATCTCCTTAGTCTTCATGGTGTTGTTTGGAGATCTCCTTTGTCTTCATGGTGTTGTTTGGTTACTGGAGGTGCTTTTTCAGGCCAGAGTCACACTTGCGAGTGACTCGTGCCTGACTCGCATTGCATCACCCAGCACGGCCCGACGCTCTCCAGACACAGCTTCTCAGCTGCATAGAAATACATTCATATACAGTTAGGTCCAGAAATATTTGGACAGTGACACAAGTTTTGTTATTTTAGCTGTTTACAAAAACATGTTCAGAAATACAATTATATATATAATATGGGCTGAAAGTGCACACTCCCAGCTGCAATATGAGAGTTTTCACATCCAAATCGGAGAAAGGGTTTAGGAATCATAGCTCTGTAATGCATAGCCTCCTCTTTTTCAAGGGACCAAAAGTAATTGGACAAGGGACTCTAAGGGCTGCAATTAACTCTGAAGGCGTCTCCCTCATTAACCTGTAATCAATGAAGTAGTTAAAAGGTCTGGGGTTGATTACAGGTGTGTGGTTTTGCATTTGGAAGCTGTTGCTGTGACCAGACAACATGCGGTCTAAGGAACTCTCAATTGAGGTGAAGCAGAACATCCTGAGGCTGAAAAAAAAGAAAAAATCCATCAGAGAGATAGCAGACATGCTTGGAGTAGCAAAATCAACAATCGGGTAAATTCTGAGAAAAAAGGAATTGACTGGTGAGCTTGGGAACTCAAAAAGGCCTGGGCGTCCACGGATGACAACAGTGGTGGATGATCGCTGCATACTTTCTTTGGTGAAGAAGAACCCGTTCAAAACATCAACTGAAGTCCAGAACACTCTCAGTGAAGTAGGTGTATCTGTCTCTAAGTCAACAGTAAAGAGAAGACTCCATGAAAGTAAATACAAAGGGTTCACATCTAGATGCAAACCATTCATCAATTCCAAAAATAGACAGGCCAGAGTTAAATTTGCTGAAAAACACCTCATGAAGCCAGCTCAGTTCTGGAAAAGTATTCTATGGACAGATGAGACAAAGATCAACCTGTACCAGAATGATGGGAAGAAAAAAGTTTGGAGAAGAAAGGGAACGGCACATGATCCAAGGCACACCACATCCTCTGTAAAACATGGTGGAGGCAACGTGATGGCATGGGCATGCATGGCTTTCAATGGCACTGGGTCACTTGTGTTTATTGATGACATAATAGCAGACAAGAGTAGCCGGATGAATTCTGAAGTGTACCGGGATATACTTTCAGCCCAGATTCAGCCAAATGACGCAAAGTTGATCGGACGGCGCTTCATAGTACAGATGGCCAATGACCCCAAGCATACAGCCAAAGCTACCCAGGAGTTCATGAGTGCAAAAAAGTGGATCATTCTGCAATGGCCAAGTCAATCACCAGATCTTAACCCAATTGAGCATGCATTTCACTTGCTCAAATCCAGACTTAAGACGGAAAGATCCACAAACAAGCAAGACCTGAAGGCTGCGGCTGTAAAGGCCTGGCAAAGCATTAAGAAGGAGGAAACCCAGCGTTTGGTGATGTCCATGGGTTCCAGACTTAAGGCAGTGTTGCCTCCAAAGGATTCGCAACAAAATATTGAAAATAAAAATATTTTGTTTGGGTTTGGTTTATTTGTCCAATTACTTTTGACCTCCTAAAATGTGGAGTGTTTGTAAAGAAATGTGTACAATTCCTGCAATTTCTATCAGATATTTTTGTTCAAACCTTCAAATTAAACATTACAATCTGCACTTGAATTCTGTTGTAGAGGTTTCATTTCCAATCCAATGTGGTGGCATGCAGAGCCCAACTCGCGAAAATTGTGTCACTGTCCAAATATTTCTGGACCTAACTGTATATACTGACAGAACCCATGACACTCAGATTGCACACAGGTGGACTTCCCTTCACTAAGCATGTGACTTATGAAGGTAATTGCTTGCACTAGGAATTTTTAGTGGCTTCTTAGTAAAAGGGGTGAACATACTGTATATGCATATGGTATTTTTTATGTATTTTATCCCATAAATAAAATGTGTGCCTATATTTTTCTCACTTCACTTCCCCAATTTAGACTATTTAGTGCTGCTGCATCACACACAAATCGGATTACAAAAATATTTAAACACAGGTTGTAATGTAACAAAAAAGGTAAAAAGCCAAGGGGATGAATACTTTCGCAAGGCACTGTATATAATAAAATTCAAACAGCACTTTATGGCTGTAGTGTAAATAAAATTTAGAGGTCACAGTGGGGGGGGGGTGTAATTTTCTTCAGGGTATCAGCTATTGGGATACTAATATTTAGAGGCACACTGTCCATAATAATATACATATATATATATATATATATATATATATATATATATGTCACTGTGTGGAGCCCATGGACACACGTATGCTTGGACGTGTGCGCAGACCCATTGATTTTAATGGGGCTACGTGTGTCCGCATCTCCGGTACGTATGGAAACTTCATACGTACCAAAAACATGAACATGTGAAGGAGGCCTTAAATGTATAACATGGCTCTGGGCAGTAGCCATTGGCCAGTTTTGGTTCATTAACACTCGGCATGTTACAGAAAATTCAGGATCCTGGGTGTGTGTGGTGATACCATTGCTGTTGTGAACACCTTCAGGGTTAGCCCTGCCACGCTCTGTGCGGTGCCAGATGCCTTTATCCCAAGATGAGGAAACCAGATATCTTTTTTTTTTTTTAAAGCAGAGTCCCTTTTTTACTGAAGAATACACTTACGTACAAAGGGTAGCAGGTAGTACACTTGAAGCTGTGGCGCCCCTGAAGCTTCAGTCGCCACAGAGTATTGCACCTTTTTTTAGGTGTGATATTCACCTCAGGTAAGGAGGGGGTTAATCACCGGTGTTCCACATTCACACTTTACATAAAGCTTAGGAGCCTCTCTCTGGGAGCTGTGCTAGGGTAGGAGGGGGTTGGCCATCATGAAGCATGGGAATTCCCGGTCACTAGGACAACCACTTGGGGGGCGGATTCCACTTGGGGTAGAAGAGGAGCGTCACATAGACAATAAAAGTCAGTCTACCCGGGACATAAGTTCTGGGACACGACACCACTTCATTCTCTATTCACAGGGCCTGGGGCTGGGGGTGTACCGCTAACCCCAGGTGCCTCACAACTACAAGGACCACTCTCACAAGGGACTTTCTTCTTCTTTCCAACATCGGTGACTTCTCCTAACTTACCCGGGGTCAGCGGAGCCCATCACAGCAAGTGACCGGTATTACCCGGGTGAGTGGCACAGCACAACAAGTGAGTAAACTGCCTGGAACCATTGCCATTACTGCTCCCCCTCTCATCATCCTCCCTGGAGCCCTTTCCACCTGTGGGGAGCGATACCACCCATAGCTGCTTCTACCATCTGCCCCGGAGGATGGCGACAGCAGTGGCGGACCATTCCCTGGCTGCATACCACAGGTGGCATCACGAGAAACACCTCACCACTACCCCCATCATCCTATCCCCAAGCCATCTCCTGTACGCCTTGGGGCAACAGAGCCGGGCTAGGCTGCCAGGTGACAAGCGACAGATGACAGCCTGGCAATGAGTAGGTTAACCGCCTGCCCCATGGGGCGCTACAAAGCGCTCTTCTGCATAATACAAAATGGTTTTGGGTGACAGCACTTCAATTGTGAACATTATAAGGACAGAACAGATGCACTGAACCTCCATCTTCCTGATAAGAGGGCCACACGGGTCAATGTGTTAATCTATAAACCCAGTACCCAGACTATTGGCTGTGACCCCTTACAATTCCCGCTCCTAGAGCCACTTCCCTCTTCTTGTGATCTCAGCTGGGCAGATCCTTTTCCTTCATATGGTCACCATGACTAGCCAACACTGGACTCAGTCCCACAAAAGTGTCTTATTAGCAGGTATCACCCACTTTCCTGTATAGTAGATCTTTGTTACCACCATTTAATCTTGCTGTAACTTGCTCCCTTGTACCGTTCTTGCCACACACACCAACTGTTGCTCTTCTTTCTCTGAAGGTGTCCTTTACTCCTGCATTGTTCAATTACTAAACCCTAACTGATTTTGAAACAGGAATTGACTCACCCTGGTCTCTATCACTCTTCCCTGCCTGACCAGGTGTTAACCCTGTTCTTTTCAAACAAGAGTATATATAAGAGTAAAGAGGAGGACAGTGACATCTTGTGGCCAGTGGTAGTACTGCGACCTACATGGAAATTTACACTTATTCAATGAGCAAACATTGCAGAAATACAAACATTACACAAATACTGTGTCTTCATGGGAAAACGTAAAAGCCTGTCCACCTTACAAATTGGTTGGCTCGAGTTGGCTGCTGGATTCGAGTGGATGAGTAGCGCAGCCGTCAATCTGCTCACTCTGTGCTCATTCTTGTGAGTTCTAAGAAACCACTCCCATTGAGAAACACGAGACCCCTTATAATAGTCTTATTTTCTTCCTTATTCACCAGGATAAATGTATATGTACTGTAGTTCATATAATCTCAGAAAAATTGCACTTATTTATTAATTCCCTAAAATATTTGTCAGATTTTAAAATGTTTATCCAGCTAAATTAACTTGTTGCCTATGCTTCACTTCGTAAGTTATGCAACTTCCTGATATAGTTTTCGTTTCAAAGATGCCTTGTTCTGTGCCAGGTCCCCTCCGGATGTCTTTCAGGGAGTGCCCAATACCAACAGCATTTCTTGTGTTTGCATGTTAGCAGTGCTGAGTGTGAAGGAGGATAGCTGACGGCTACTCTCTACTGTCATGATGTATGTAGTTTTCTCCATCCCATATTTTTGTATAAGATGCCATGTGATGTATTTTACCTTCTCTCTGTATTTGCTGTAGTACTATGTCTTGGGATGTAAGTGACCATACCTTCCCCTAGCCTGTATCATATTGCAATCAGGCTTCAGCAGTAGCTATTGTCATTGATTTGGTGGGGGTTGCATATATATATATTGTTCTTCTCAGCATGGGACTTCTCCAATCTACAACTTGGTAAACAGAACAGAGCCAGCAGTCTAAACTCCATTCATGCATCAAATGGCCAGGGGGAGGTGTGCCCACCTAAGGGGCTGATCCCAGGAGAGAAGAACATGTTAGTTCAGTTAGTTGGATATCGGCTGGAGAAGGATGAGGACCTATGGCTGAGGCTGGATCATAGAGAATGTGTATGGACTGTTGCAGACTGGAGATCAAGTGGCCACATGGGATTGTGTTGTCTCAGCCACGCTATTGGATTTAAGGAACACATCTAAGGACTGTTGTTGCATTTTCCTTGGCGTCGGATTTCACTGGATCTTTTTCCTTTGTGTGGACTCTAAAGAACCATTTTATTATTGGATGTTTTATGCTCCCTGTCTCATTAAATCTTCTTGGATTGTTCATTGGCCTGGTGTCCCTTACTGCTCTGTCGCATACCCCGTCACATCTATCCTCTACTCTCTGCCCCAATCGCTGAGAAATAGAGGAAGGAGACGTCCCTTTACGTGCTTCTGTGGTCACCTCCCAACAAAAGACGCCCTGTTTTGTCTCAGACACAAACTGGGAAAGGACCTGGCAGGACCCAGGGACAAAGCATTGGGTGAGAATTGAAGCATCAGTCAAATAGATCTGTATTAGTAAGTTGCACACCTTAAAGGGAACCTGTCACCTTCTATGTGTGAACCAAGGCTAGCATCTTCAGCAGCACCGGTGCTGCATTCTATAAATGTGTATATTATCCACAGCCTCTCCCCAAAAACCTTTTTATATTCTCCCGTGCTGTATGTAAATGCTTGCTGCGGCATCTAGCCCTCCTCTCTGCTGCCGATTGCCATAATTTTCCTCTGATTGGCACCTCCTGCATCATTTATATAGCTGGGGGGGATCTGGCACGCACATGCGCACACATGTTTTAGGCTCTGCTCATAGTCGGGCAGAGCAACATGCGCATGCGCGAGCCGGCAATGTCTATGCGCAGGCGTGATGGTTCCCACCAGCTATGTGGAAGGCACAGGAGGTGTCATCCACGTCAGTCAGACGAAAAGGATGGCAATAAGTGGTGCAGAGGAGGGACAGACGCCACAGCAAGGATGCCCATCAAACCAAACCTTCCGAATTTACATAGAGGAGAATATAAAAAGTTTTTTTGGGAAAACAGAGGGGCATCAGGGGATAATATACACCTTTATGAATGAAGCACAGGCGCTGCTGAAGGTGCTAGTTTTAGTTCACACAATGAAAATCTGGTGGCAGGTTCCCTTTAAGGCCTCATTCAGGCATCCATGATTTCCATACATAAAAAAAACCCACATAAAATATTTACCTTACGGGGCATGGTCACGAACAAAATTATTATTCGCCTGTCATACGCTACATCAGCATTATGGAAGAGAAGAAAATCCACATGGTCACCTGCAACACATGCTACATGTTTACGGATCTGCCGCACAAGAAATTCAACTTCACCTGTCAAAAGTGCAAACTTGTTGCCCTCTTAGAGGAAAAGGTGCGGGGACTGGAAGAAAGAATAGCAACTTTGAAGCTAATTAAAGAACATGAGGACTTCTTGGACGAGGCAGAAGCAACAATTCAGGATATGGAAAGTGAGAAAAGCTTCAGAACACATACAGAGGCTGAAAAGTGGACACATGTGACCAAAAGAAGCCAGCGGATCAAGTGGTCGGCACCACCCACACAGCTTAGCAACCAATATGAAGCCCTCATGCTGGAGAACGAAAATGGCACAGCTCAGGATGATACCGTCTCTACAGGAGAAGACACAGTATCATCAAAAGAAGTTACTTTGTCAACAAAAGCAGAAACAAAAGACACTCAAAAGCACTCAGGAGCAACAAGCAGTGCGTCCAGAAAGAAAAGAAGAGTGGTAGTTATGGGCGACTCACTACTAAGAGGCACGGAGGCAACTATCTGCAGGCCGGACATAACCGCACGAGAAGTATGCTGCCTCCCTGGAGCAAAAATCAAGGATGTGGCCAACAGGATACCAACTATCCTCGGATCCAAGGACGAATACCCGTTCCTATTGATACATGTAGGAACAAACGACACGGCAAGAAATGATCTGCCAACTATTTGTGAAGACTTTGAAATTCTGGGGAAGAAAATAAAGGAACAGAACGTACAGGTTGTTTTCTCATCAATCCTCCCAGTCGATGGCCATGGTGTCAGAAGATGGAATAGGATACTAGATTTGAACAACTGGCTACGACGGTGGTGCAGGCAGCAAGGATTTGGATTCTTGGACCATGGAGTGAATTACCTCTACGATGGACTTCTCGCAAGAGACGGGATACACCTCACAAAACCTGGGAAACACACGTTCGCCAGAAGGCTTGCCACACTCATCAGGAGGGCTTTAAACTAGAAGAAGAGGGGATGGGAGAAAAAACAGCAGACAAGGACATGCAGCAGAAGGACAAACTAATCAAGGATACTAGATGCCGTAAAGAGGACCCAAGACAGGGTAATCAGAAGGAAGCTAAGAAAAGGGGAGCAAAACTTCTTTCCTGTATGCTGACCAATGCAAGAAGCCTGACCAATAAGATGGAGGAATTGGAGCTGGTAATGTATGAGGAGAAATACGACATAGTAGGAATAACTGAGACATGGTTAGATGACAGTTATGACTGGGCGGCTAACCTGCAAGGATATGAATTGTTTAGGAGGGATCGTAAAAAAAGGAAAGGGGGTGGAGTCTGTCTATATATAAAGTCCAGTTTAAAGCCCAGACTAAGAGAAGATATTCAAGAGGGAAATGAAGAGGTGGAGTCTCTATGGGTGGAGATACAAGGAGGGAAAACTAATAAAATCCTCATAGGGGTTTGTTATAAGCCACCAAATATAACAGAAACCACTGAAAATGTATTATTGAAACAAATAGACAAAGCAGCAAATCACAATGAGGTGATTATTATGGGGGACTTCAATTACCCCAATATAGACTGGGAAACTGAAACCTGTGTATCTCAGAAAGGAAACCGGTTTCTGTCAGTAACTAAGGATAATTATCTGTCCCAACTTGTGCCGGGCCCAACTAGAGGGGCAGCCCTTCTGGACTTAATTTTAAGCAACAGGCCAGATAGAATAACAGACGTACGAGTGGATGGGCACCTAGGGAATAGTGACCACAATATAATACAATTCCACTTGTCCTTTAGTAAGGTGCCTTGGAGGGGGGTTACAAAAACGCTGAATTTCAGGAAAGCAAAGTTTGATCAACTTAGAGAAGACCTTCGCCAAATTGATTGGGACAATGTCCTCAAAAATGGGAGCACAGAAAATAAGTGGGAAATTTTTAAATCGGTATTAAACACCCACTGCGAGCTAGCCATACCATACAGAAATAAAAGGGCTAGGAACAGGAGAAACCAATGTGGCTAAATAAGGATGTAAAAGGGGCAATGAATAATAAGAAAAAGGCATTTAAAAAGCTAAAACAAGAAGGCAGCGAGGAAGCATTAAAAATATATAGAGAAAAAAATAAAATGTGTAAAACACAAATATATTTAGCAAAAGTAGAAACTGAGAGACTCATTGCTAAGGAAAGCAAAGCAAATCCCAAACTATTCTTTAATTATATAAACAGAAAAAAGATTAAAATTGATGGTGTTGGCCCTTTAAAGAATAATGAGGGTAAAATCATAGAAAGCGATGTGGGAAAAGCAAATGTTTTAAATACTTTTTTCTCAACTGTGTTCACACAGGAAAAGCATATGCCAGGGGAAATGCAGAGTGATCATGTAAATGCCCCATTAAGTATGACCTGCCTAACCCAGGAAGAAGTGCAGAACCGACTTAGTAACATTAAAATTGACAAATCACCAGGCCCTGATGGCATTCACCCTCGGGTATTGAGGGAGTTAAGTAATGTGATAGACAGGCCTCTATTCCTTTTATTTAAAGACTCTATAGAAACTGGGTCTGTTCCACTGGATTGGCGGCTAGCAAATGTGGTACCAATATTCAAAAAAGGGTGCAAAAGGGAACCTGGAAACTATAGGCCGGTAAGCTTAACATCTGTTGTGGGTAAAATGTTTGAAGGGTTTTTAAGGGATACTATTATGGAATGTCTCAATGTTAATAACTGTTTAACTCCATATCAACATGGATTTATGAAGGATCGCTCCTGTCAAACTAACCTGATCAGCTTCTATGAGGATGTAAGCTCTCACATGGACCGAGGAGAATCATTGGATGTCATTTATCTCGACTTCGGTAAAGCATTTGACACTGTCCCACATAAAAGACTGCTAAGTAAAATGAGAAAGCTTGGGCTCGGGGAAAATGTGTGTAGATGGGTAGGTAGCTGGCTTAGTGGTAGAAAACAAAGAGTGGTTATTAATGGTGCATACTCAGATTGGGCCAGGGTTACTAGTGGGGTGCCACAGGGGTCTGTATTGGGCCCCCTACTATTTAATATATTTATTAATGATCTGGTGGATGGTTTACAGAGTAAAATATCAGTATTTGCAGATGATACAAAACTATGTAAGGTAGTTAACACAAAGGAGGACAGTTTGCAACTACAGATGGACTTGAGTAAATTGGAGAATTGGGCTGAAAAATGGCAAATGAGGTTTAACACAGATAAGTGTAAGGTTATGCACATGGGAAGGAGAAACAGATGCTACGATTACTTACTAAATGGGAAACTGCTGGGGAAATCAGACATGGAAAAAGACTTAGGCATCTTAGTGAATAAGAATCTAAATTGGAGTGCCCAGTGTCAGGCAGCAGCCACCAAAGCAAATAGGGTGATGGGATGCATTAGAAGAGGTCTGGGGGCACGAGATGAAAACATCATTCTCCCTCTGTACAAATCACTAGTCAGACCACACTTGGAGTATTGTGTGCAATTTTGGGCGCCGGTGCTGAAGAAAGACATTACTGAACTTGAAAGGGTTCAGAGGCGGGCTACTAAAATAATAAATGGAATGGGTGCATTACAATACACGGAAAGGTTATCAAAATTAGGTCTATTTACTCTAGAAAAGAGAAGACTTAGGGGAGACCTAATAAATATGTACAAATATATCAGAGGGCCATATAGAGATCTCTCCCATGATCTGTTTGTACCAAGGACTATGACAAGAACAAGGGGGCATTCTTTTCGATTGGAGGAAAGAAAATTCCTACATCAGCATAGAAGAGGGTTCTTCACGGTAAGAGCAGTGAGGCTCTGGAACTCTCTTCCTGAGGAAGTGGTGATGGCCAACTCACTGAATGAATTTAAGAGAGGAATGGATGCATTTCTTGTTAGCAAAAGTATAGAAGGTTATAAATAGCATAATCTTACAGGTAGATAGAAGAGCGACCAAGATTATTAGAGGAATGGGTGGGCTGCAATACCAAGACAGGTTATTAAACTTGGGGTTAGTTAGTTAGGAAAAACAAAGGCTTAGGGGGATCTAATCACAATGTATAAATATATGAGGGGACAGTACAGAGACCTTTCCAAAGATCTCTTTACACCTAGGCCTGCGACTGGAGCACGGGGGCATCTGCTACGTCTTGAGGAAAGAATGTTTAATCATAATCACAGATGAGGACTCTTTACTGTACGAGCAGTGAGACTATGGAGCTCTCTGCCGTATGATGTTGTATTGAGGGATTCACAAGTAAAATTTAAGCAGAGCCTGATCGCATTAATTGAAAAATATAATATTACCAGTTATGTATATTGGATTTTATGACAGGGTGTTGATCCAGGGAACTAGTCTGATTGCCGTATGTGGAGTCAGGAAGGAATTTTTTTCCCCATTGGAGCTTATTTGACACATTGGGGTTTTTTTTGCCTTCCTCTGGATCAACATGTTAGGCTATGGGTTGAACTAGATGGACTTAGAGTCTCCCTTCAACCTTAAAAACTATGAAACATTTTTTTTCCCTGGCCACCTTGTTTTATACATATAATCCTTGTACTTTCAGGAAGAGTTTTCAGCAGGCTTTAAATCATCAGAGACAGGTTGGCAGTGACAGATAACGCCTCTATACAACAGTTAATAACAGTATCCACCACTCCCAATAGGTGATGTCACAGCTCACCCAGCTCTTCTTCCCTTTACAATGACCTTTGCACACGCTTATTAGATGCTTAATTTCAAAACATAGGACTTTAGGGGGTCTGACCTTTGCTGCTAATGATCATGTAAAATTCCTAATACAACAGGAAGTTATAGTATAAAATAGTCCTAATGGATAATGTGAAAAAATGAAAGATTTGTTTTATATTTTTAATAAATGATGTGAAATTAAACAAAAGCATTGCAAAAGAAATACCCGACTAACATAAGCAATGGATAATTTTCTGATGACGCTTTCCCTTTAAGCACATATCACATATTTGTAATGCAGATTGGGCTGAGAAAGACTCACTTCAGTATGACTTCAAGGCAAGAGAGAAAATGGATCCCCCGAACACTTACATCATCTGAACCCCATTGTTACTTGCAAATCTGTCCAGAACTGATATGTTTTGGGTGCTTTGGAACACTGTTGATACTTACGCATTGAAGATGTCACCTAGGTATCTAAGTTGCTGTATTACCATGCAAATATCATATTTACGCTATTATGGTGTGACGTGTGTGCTGGTTACTGCTGTTAGCTAGTGGTTAGGCTAGGGACTAGCTAGTCTTACACCCATTCAGTAAGCTATACACTTCTTTGCATATTGAATGGTTGTTATATTGTCACGTGAATGCTGGATTGAGAAACCTTTCCCCTTATTAGGCTACATGCGCACGCTGCTTTTTTTGCTGCTTTTTTTGCTGCTTTTTTGCTGCGTTTTTGGCTGCAGTTTTGTCAGCTGAACTTTCTGACATTTGACTTCCCAGCAAAGTCTATGAGAAGTCAGATTTGTCATGCGCACGTTGCAGTTTATTTGTCAGCGTTTTTTTTGTCAAAAGTTTGTGACAAAAAAAATGCACCATGTTCATTCTTTCCTGCGTTTTTGTCAACATTTGTCACCCATTGAAATCAATGAGGGCATCAAAAACGCAGGAAAAAATGCATGTTATCAAAAGTGGTGCATTTTACCTGCCTTTTACCTGCGTTTTTGCTAGCAAAAACGCAGGTGATTTGTCAGGAAGTGAGGTCAGGCAAGTGGTCCCGTCCCGTCCTCCATGTGTTCCCCGAAGTACCGCTGTCTCCAGGGGAGATTATGTGGAGGACGGGACTATCAGCGGCGGCAGCGAGAGGGGGATGGACATTGGCAGCTGAAAACATTGATTTTTATCTCTCTCTGCTGCCGCCGCTGATAGTCCCGTCCTCCACGTGTTCCCCGAAGTACCACTGTCCCCAGCGTGCACGCACAGGGGAGATGATGTGGAGGACGGGACTATCAGCAGCGGCGGCAGCGAGAGGGAAAAATCAATGTTTTCAGCTGCCAATGTCCATCCCCCTCTCGCTGCCGCCGCCGCTGATAGTCCCGTCCTCCACGTGTTCCCCGACGTACCGCTGTCCCCAGCGTGCACGCACAGGGGAGATGATGGACCCCTCTCACCGCCGCTGAAAGTCCCGGGCTCCACGCTCCTGCCGGCTCCACGCTCCTGCCGGCTCCACGCTCCTGCCGGCTCCACGCTCCTGCCGGCTCCACGCTGTAGCGCGATCAGCTGAGCTGTCACTGAGGTTACTCGCGGTCACCGCTGGATTCAGCGGTGGCCGCGGGTAACCTCGGTGACAGCTCAGGCTGATCGCGCGGCTGTCTTCATTAGCTGCATGGAGGTGACAGGAGCGGCTGTGTTTGCTGCTTCTCCGGTCACCTCCATGCAGCACAGCTGGATGCGACGATGGAGCATGCTGGATTACGCCGGACATGGAGGGTTTGTTGGGGTTAATAAATTGGTAATGAGGGAATGTGTTTGTGTTTTTTATTTCTAATAAATGATTTTATGTGTGTTTATTTACTGTAACTTACAGATTAATTATGGAGGGTGTCTCATAGACGCCTGACATGATTAATCTAGGACTTATTGGCAGCTATGGGCTGCCATTAACTCCTTATTACCCCGATTTGCCAACGCACCAGGGCAAATCGGGAAGAGCCGGGTACAGTCCCAGAACTGTCGCATATAATGTATGCGGCAATTCTGGGCGGCTGCTGACTGATATTGTTAGGCTGGGGGGCTCCCCATAACGTGGAGCTCCCCATCCTGAGAATACCAGCCTTCAGCCGTATGGCTTTATCTGGCTGGCATTAAAATTGGGGGGGACCGCACGCCATTTTTTTTTAATTATTTATTTATTTCTAATTTTTTTTTCTTCAATTCAACAAGCTTTATGGGCTTGTTTGAACTGAAAAATACATGAAACATTTGTTGACAAAACTGCAGCCAAAAACGCACCAAAAAAGCACCTACATTTTTTGTGACATTTCCAGGCTCTCTCTGACACGGTGCAGTTTTGGCTGCAGTTTTGGCTGCAGTTTTGGCTGCATTTTGTGAACACGAAAAAGAAGCAGCGTGCGCATGTAGCCTTAGACTCCATAACAGTTTAAGAAATCAGTGTTGCAAGTGATTGTGTAGGAATGCATTAAGGAAAAAAAGTCCCCAGTGGAAACTTCCTTTATAATGACATGACAGGGTGCCATTCATTAGGACTGGGGGTTGTATTGAGTCATTATCTGTCTTTTGGTAACATAGTCATGGGATAGTGATAAATCTACTTTAGCACGAGTGCCCAGCCTCCTCAGAGCCTACAGAGAACATGAAAGATTCCTGTTTCCTGACGGACGCATGCAGATCAGACAGGCAGAAAAAGAAAAAGCTGCACAGCCCAGCATAGAGGATAGCATCTGAGCTAGCTTGCAAATGGGTGTAATGGCTCATACGAGAACGAGTGCTATCTGATGTTTTGTCTGATCACCCTCGAACCAACGTTATACTATAGGGCAGTGCCAAATAGAGCCAATTTGTCTTGAGAAATTAAAAAAAAAAAGTCACTGCATACTGAGATTGATAGTGGAAATTGGACGGTGCGCACCTATAAACTCTGTTGGCGCGTGTGAAACAGTGGACTGCACTCTAATGTCACCCGACTGCAGTCTGATAAATGCAGAGACAGCCGATGGAGAAGTTAAGTTCTGCATCTGCTCGTCATCTGTGCTCTGATTCTCACTTACCTTGTTTGTAGAAATAAGTTCTAGTTTTAGGCCTCATTCAGAAATCACAGATTTATTTTTTTTTTAATATGCAAAAAATGGTCTGAATTTAATCATGCAAACCAAAGAAAAAAAACCCTCTAAAATAGAGTAACCTTTATTAAATTATGCTAAAATCCCAAGCAAACAAATCCAAACAAAAAGGTGTTGTGTACTATCTACACAAGGGCAACTCAGTGGACGAACTACGTTGGGGTAGAGACCAGTGATGACCTGTGAGGAATAGGGTATAGGCTGTCCAAATCACTATATTAAGATCATGGGTCTAACCCTACACTTACCGCTGCCTAACACCCTAATTTTTACGGTGCCCCAGTTCCTCGGCGGCTGTTTTTTTTATGGACCTATAGACTTGCATTGGCGAGGTTGATCCGAAAATCAAGACCATAATAGGTATGAGTTCTACCCATGAAAAGAACAGAGATAACTAGTAAGAAACTGACATCCAGCTCTTGTATCAACAGGAGCTTACTGTACATGTGCTACCCCGAGAGGAGATGACATCCGGCAAAGACGCAAAATCTTGGGCAGTAGAAGCAGGGCAGACATATAATTGGTGCAACCTGTGCAGCTGTACAGGGGCCTAAGAGGTAAGGGGGCCCACATCTACCTCCAAAACAGGTACAATTGTGCATTTTGATGAGTTCTTGGACTACAAAGGGCCCATATATTGTTCTTAAACAGGGGACTGGGACAAGAGTGGCCTGCCAGTCAAAGACTGGGGGCTGGCAGTGGGCAAGGAATAGGGAGAAAAGCAGGAGAGCTACAGGTACAGATACAGTGTCCACACACTGCAAAACAGAAAAGCTCGATTTCTCTAAGGCTATGTGCCCACGCTGCGGAAAATGCGCGGATTTTTCGCGGAAAATCCGCGGATTTTCCAGAAATCTGCAGCACAGCTACTCCCCAGCCATTTCTATGGCATTTGGGAAATGCTGTGCCCACGCTGCGGATTTTTCCGCAGCGGAAATCGTGCGGATTTTCGTGCGGAAAAATCTGCAGCATGTCAATTATTGTTGCGGATTTCTCCGCAGGGTCTCATATACTTACCTGCCTTGATAGAGACCCGAGTCACTTCTCCGTCCGGTGTACAGCAGCGCGGTGGATCCAGCCAGGTACAGGAAGGAAGAGGTGGGCGGGGCCTGCACGAGCTCCGGTCATGTGACAGCCGGAGCTAGTTCAGGCCCGCCCACCTCCAGCACAGTGAACCAGATGCTGCCTGACAGTGACCCGGCCGCCGGAAAGCGAGGTGCTGCATGACGGAGGTAAGTATGAGCACCCCGATCACTGTAGCACTTGTTCTGCATGGAGGATGCAGTGCCGAAGCCATGGTACTGTATCCTCAATGCAGAAAGCCCGCACCATATCCGCACGACATTCCGCAGAATGGAAACAGACAGAAGTTGTGGTGCTGTTTCCTGGGAGCACCTGCGGAATGTCTAACCCGTGGGCACATAGCCTAAAAGTTCCAAATAAAATTCTACAATTGTTAGGTATTTATTAATAGGCTGCATGCCCATGATCAGGGTTTACAGCGTTTTTGAAGCAGCATATTTTTTTTTGCTGCGTCCAAAACGCTGCGTTGTACAGTACAAGTATAATGGATGGGATTTATAGAAATCGCCTATTACTGGTGCTTGTTTTTCGCGCAGTGTAAACTTCCGGAGCCACAGCATGCCAATTGTTTGCTGCGGAGACGCAGGGAGGACATAGTGAGAGACCGCAACTGTCCGAGCCCGGATCATAGGTATGGGCAGCTGCGGTCTCCTGCGGAGGAGACTCGTAGCCCCGCAGATCAGGACCTGTTGCGTCCATGACGCAGCGGGTCCTGATCATGTGCACAGACCAGGTCTTTACACACGTCACTAGTTAGGGGTATAATATCCTGATGACGACAGGTTCTCCTTTAACAAATTTTAAAAATTAGTTTTGTTACAACCTAAGACTTCAGAATCAAAAATCATAAGAACAATATAGGAAGCATGACAAATAGATGGGACGGTTTTGATGACTCCTATGCTTAGTGCGCCATCTAGAGGTGTGACATGTACATACAAAGATTTTCAAGTTCATCTAAAGACAGGGGAGAAGGACATGCATTGTGGCTAGTGATGATCAAGAACAACCATGCTCGACTCTTGTGAAAAGTCTCCGATGGTGCGGAGGGCACAGCCACACAGGCTGAATGGGGTAGCAGGGTACTTCCGGTAGTATCCAACTATATCTCTCTACATATGTCAGACACAATCTCCTTCTCAGGGCACCTTCCTAAATGTGTGTATTTCCTGCTGGATCTGTCAGGGTTGGGATTTAGAAATACTTATGACTTATTTGTATACTTTTGCAGTAATCTCATCATGCAGAATCTCTTCTCGATCTTCTGCTTGTTAGCTTGTGAGTTTCCAGTTAATCTTGCAATGATATGCAAGTAATGGCTCTGAATCGCTATTATGGCAATTAATTATTTAAGAAATGATGTTGAACTTCCCCCCCTTATTACTTTAAAAACCTGACATCTTCAGGGAGTTCTTCCCATTACTCTTAAAGACATGGCTGCAGGGATTTACGTCCGTTCGGCTAAGGCAGCATTAGTAAGGTCGGGCACTGATATGGGGTGATGATGCTTGGCAGGCAGTCAGGCAGTCAGGCAGGCAGGCAGGCAGGCAGGCAGCGGTCTAATTCATCCCTACAGTGTTTAGGGTTTGGCACCGACAAGATGTTTCACACCAAACCACTTTTATTCTGTATATAATGATGTGAGCGGTGGCATTGTTCTGCTGATAAAGAAAATGTCCTCCCAAACCGTTGCCCAAAAGTTACTTGTTCGATGTAAGGTAATGGTCCGAGCCAAAACTATGACGATCACATCGAATTATATCTACTTATCAAATTTTACTGTTGGCAGTACAGATATGAGGGTGCGCTCACACTCGCGTATAGCATCCGATGCGATCGGCTAGTGACACTCGGCACAAACCCTGCTGTGAGCGTGAGCCGAGTGTCATCTACTGTCCTACGATTCTCCCGAATGTGAGAATTGGAGCACAGGTGCGAAGAAGAAGAAGGAGAGATTAATTTCTCCGCGTATGTCGGACTGCACACAAATTTCACATGTACCCATAGACTTGTATGGGTGCGAGTGAACCGAGATACACTGCCATTCACAGAATGCTGCAATTTTTCTTTCTCATGTCAATTCGACATAAGAAAAATAAATTAAAAGCTAATCCTCACTGCTATATGCCATTGTGAGCACACCCTAAATGTAAGTCCCCAGACCCATCATAAACTCACCCTCCACGGTCTTCAACCATTTCCAGCGTTGCTCAAGTCTCCTGTGATTTGTGACCTGTCAGGAGCTTCAGCGTTTCATGTAGCGCCCCAAAGTTCCTCTTCAATACAAGTCTATGAGAGCCTTGTTCTGGCTCTCATAGAGATGCATTGAGAGCTTGTGATGTAACTTCTTACTTCCAGTCAGAAGTTACGGACACAAGATGATACCATGGAACAGACTGATGACGATAGAACGATGAAGCAGTCGGAAGCTGAGCATAAGACCGGGGGCCAGGGGAGTCGCATTTAAAGTGCCACGCCAATGCTGAAGAAACCCCCCACCCCCCGCTGGATTGGTACTTTAAGCCTCTGCTCTTTCTGGGATTTTCGGTCCAGCGGTCGGTCCTATCAGTGAACGACAGCAATCTCTGTATGCACACCAAAGAAAAAGACAGATGGGACATCCTACCTTTCTAATGTGAACAGGTGCAAACTGAACACGAAACATAGTAACAAAAAGGAGACAGTGGCACTCAGTCTTTTTCTTAGATTACAGGGTCATGCCTTCTGATTGAGCACTCCTGCTCTTCAGACTCAGGCGATTTTAATACTCCATTTGCAGGTTCCTGTTCGCCTATGAATTGGAGGTCTTTTTTTTTTTAACCCAAAGAGGCATTAGAATAGGCAGGGACCCAGCAAAAAGAGGTCACCTTGGTGTTGGCTGTTGGGCTCACATAAAACTGGCCATTTTTGTGTGCTAAGTATCTCAATTTTTGCATGTTTTCCATAGCAGTAATGCAGGTCTATATTCTCATATTCATTATTATACATATTTTAGCACTACAGAGTGAAACTGTCCCCTTTTTGTCTACATGCACACTGTCAATCACTGATTGGACCACTCACTGGAGAAGGCTGGATACAGCCGAAATGTTGTTGTTTTCAATAAATACGCTTATTTTCTGTGAGTTTACCATTTTTACTCTTATAGGAGTACCTATCACCGGGTTTCACTTTCTATGATTGCTTCCTGAAGGAACTCTCCTTGGAAGACACTCCGGGAGCACAACGGGTTGGCCACACCTGAACTAAATAGTTCATACACACACACTACATGGAGTTGTGCCCTATACTGAACAATCATCTGGTGAGAATTTCATTTCTTTCCCTTGGTCTTAAGCCTCATTTATTCCGATCACTACTACACTCAGATCTCCCCCTTTCCTTTAAGAAAAATCTCTGCATTATATTGAATCCTAAAGAGAATTAGATGATGAGCTCCAGTCACGTCTAACTTGGTGAAGATGGTAACACCTTTAATCCAGTCAAATAATTCAGAGACGAGGGTGATTTTATTCAGACCCTGATAGTCTATGCATGTGTCTGAGAGACCAGTCAATCTTATTTTTTTTTTACGAAAAGGAAGTCCGCACCGGCCAGAGATGAAGATTTTGGGATGAGCCCCATTCCCAGATCCTCTTTAATGTAGATGGACATTACATGTAGAGAACAGGATAAACTCTCTCTCTTGCTGATTCAGCACCTGAAAGCACAGGGTATGGAACAGCCTAATGGCTGATGTGGAGATAGTGCCTTCTGCTGGAAAAAAAAACAACCCATTGCTTAGTGTGGGGAAAAAGCAGGCAAATTGGAAGCAATCGAGGCAGAGTAGAGTTTTAGAGAAGATGGTTGAGGTAGAACCTTGCAGTAAGTCAGAACATAAATGATCCCTATTGATCTATCTGGTTGGATGACCAATCAATGACAGAAACAAGTATCCTTATACAAGAAATCCAAAAATCACCAATGAGTCAGACCATGGCAAAATTATAATAGAAATATCCTCAATGTATAGTGCTCCAATTTCTCTCAGTCCAGATAAGATACAGCCACAACAAGTTGTGGAGTCATTAGCAGAGATCAGTGGCGTCAGCAAAAATCCCCCCTCGAAACTGAAGTTTTACAGGATTTTGGCCTGAGCAGTCAATAAAATTCCGTGCCGCTTGGAATTCAATGAAAGTTTAAACTCATAGTAATCAGAGAAGATAACAGGATGGCTGGGAGAAAACCGGGTTAAATGCTGCGCTAGAAAAACCACGATTCCGATGGATAAAATAAATCCTTTCCTTTATTGGCACAAGTCAACGCGTTTCGAAGGCATATCCGCCTTCTTCATCAGGACAAGACAGTACAAGAAACGCGTTGACTTGTGCCAATAAAGGAAAGGATTTATTTTATCCATCGGAATCGTGGTTTTTCTAGCGCAGCATTTAACCCGGTTTTCTCCCAGCCATCCTGTTATCTGCTATTTCTGCATCGGGGCTGCTGCTGACCATTGCTGACCACTGTTGCATAATCTGCCTATATGCTTACATAGGAGTTGTGCCTGTCACAACTGAAACAGGTGAGTACCTGTCTCTACTTGTGTATCCCCTTATCTACCAGATAAGACCCTATTTCTGCGCTTGTTTATTCCACAGTTTTTTTCCTGATCCCCAGTAATCAGAGAATAGACATAGGTACAACCAGATTGTCTTTAGTAGAGGGTAGAGTTAATCACAAGATGATCCCTTCTCCTTCACCTAAGGGGCTGTTCCCCAACTAGTCACCAAACAAAAGCCACCAACAGATCATGTTTTCAGGATTTCCTTAGTATTGCTCTTGTGATAATTCCATCAAATGTGCAATACTAAGGAAATCCTGATCTGTTGGTAGGTCTTGAGGACTGGAATTCGGGAACACTGATCTAGGATCTAAAGTGTCTGTCTGACTTGAGTTTGGAAGATTTACTCAAGAATGATACTGCTCATCCGAATATAGACAAACTCTTTCAGTAAGGTGATGGGATCTCTTGACGAACGACAATTTATTTGGGCCAATTTGCATTCATTGGTTCTGTCATGCGGTATTCAGCTTTGCTTCTCCGGTGCTGACCCTCTCCTGGGGTGGGGGAGAGGGGGTGTTAGATCGGGAGTTAGGGTCACACTGGCTGTCCAGCCCTGGCTACCATCAAGCCTACCTCTGGGATAAAGGACAGGGCAGGGGTGTTCAGTCTGAGGGCCAGTTTAGAGGTCTCTGGCTCCAGTTACCCCTACACTTCCGTGACAGGTTCCTGTACAGCTGTTCTAGACAGATTTTGAATACGTTCAGGAGTTTGGGACAAGGGACTCTTGAGCTTTCTCTTTTGACCGCTCTTTAATACTGAATAGGCTGTCATAGAAGATAGCCAGAAGAACATTAGCTTTCCAGGCCAATTCAGTACACAACAGGATGGAATAGGGTCCCCCAGGGTTAATCTTTATTCTAAGTTACAGGATGGAATCAGTGGCTGGGTGGACATGACCTGGTTCATCAAACACTCTTCAGAAGGCCAGGAAGGATGGTGTAGCCCATGCCAAAATATCTTCATATAACAAAGAACTAAAATATATGCCACTTTTGACCTATCAGGAAAAAATGGCTGGGGGCAAAATTTGAAGTTCACAAATCTTCAGAAGGCCTTAGGATCATCATAAAAATGAACAGGAGTATGTAAACGTGAAGATTATTCCCAAAGAGAATGTCCCGGTTAAGTACTAGGTTGTGGGAGGTGTTGAAGTTAAAGGTGAAGCCGCAGGAGTTTGAAGCAGAGAATCCACATAGGAGGGGTGATATCGCACCGCCTGGTAGTTCATAGCAAGTTGTATGACCAGTCCTGATCTATCTTCAGTATCCAGCAGTAACAGTTTTGATGCCACATCACCCTTGTATCCATGGTTTGAGTATTCTGTTAGGCTACACCTGGTGAGGCGGATTCCCCGAGCTGCAGGTCACATGAGCCGAGGTCGATGGCAAAGGGTTGAGGACTTAGACAATAGACTATGCTGGATGGCAAGCAAACAAGCGGAGCAGGACACCCTGGTAAACTACATCCTCTAGCGAGAGGTCTAGTAGTGTAGACAAACATTAGACCAGGTGATCCAGTCTCACTTGCAGAGAAAGGGAACGGGGGAGCTAATATCGTCATTACCAATGATGGGTATCCCGAAGTCACAGGGTCCTCGGGGTTTGAGATCAGCCATAAACCATATCAACTGTTGTTGGTTGGGGTGAAGTCAGCTTCCCTGCCAGTTCAGGAAAAATGGAAACTCTCGATTCCTCCTATGCAGGGGGAGGAATTGGAGGAGGTGCTGGAATCCCTGACTGCGGTATCTCTGTCTGCCAATAATAGGTTGATCCAGGGTTATATTGTCCAACAAGCATATCTCACTCCCACCTGCCCTGTTTACTGTGGACCGTTCCCGTACATTGGAATGTCCGCGACACCACATTTCAGGGGCAAATTTTATACTCATGATGTGGAGTTGCCCAATTATATCCTCATTCTGTCATATCATCCCTTCTGACTATACCTGTTCCATGTGACCCCTTGCAAAATTTTCACATAATGATCCCACGATCCCTCCTCTACTACCCCAAACAGACAGTTTGGGGTAGTAGAGGAGGGATCGTGGGATCATTATATGAAAATTTTGCTTAGGGAAACCATGTTCATAGCTAGGAAATTGATAGCCCTTAGGTGGATGGGTGGCTCTGACCCAACCGTAAGATCCTGGATTAAACTGGTCAACTCGATTATACCTTATGAACGGGTGGTGTATTACAATAGGGGGTGTCCAGAAAAATTCAATAAATTCTGGGACCTTTGGAACTCCTCTCCCAGTACAATTTCAGGAAATTAGTGTGATAGATAAGATATAGCTAACGCCCCCCTTGGTGTTAAGAGTGTGGAGCACCCCCCAGTGATATTTTAAGTTGATACTAAGTTGACAAATTCCTTTTTTGTTTTATTTGCTTAGAAAGTATATTGAACTGGGCTATTTGTGTGCTTAATACTAATATCTGATGGATAGGCAAGTACTAAAGTGTACAGACAATAATTTTGTTTTAGATACAGCTGAAGTTATGGAGGCTTCGCCATATTTTACTATCCTGTTTATGATTAGATACGGGCTCCCCTATGTTATGTCTGTACAATGCTATATACAATTGATGCTGTATTGTGCTTGATTGTTTCGGTTGTTAATAAAACAAAGTAAAAAAAAACAATAACCCCAAAACATTAGACCAGGTGAAAGGTTGAACGTGAAGTCTGAACCAGAATGTATATGAAATTTGTAGAAACCACATTTATGCAGAGATATATTACATCATCATGTGGCCAGTCTCTAAACAGAACTTCATATTGTACACAGCAGATTAGTGATAAAGCAAGTAGCAGAAGCAGACTGCAGAAACCACAGGAGTTCACAGAGACTATTGCAGCATATACAGAAATGAAGCGGAGCCCAACCCTGGAGTCGAAGTCTACTCATGTGGTACCACAACACAGTGTTGACCCGAGGCCAAACTGTTGTTTCTATTTCACATCATTATTGACAGGCTTTCAATAAGATTTTTATTTTATTTTATTTTTTGTGTTACACTTTTAACCATCAATAACATTTCCTGTTACGTCATTGGTACATTGTGATTATATTTACATACATTTTCATTACTCAGAATATCTAAACAAAAAAAGCTTCAACTTTACTACAATAGTTAAAAAATGTAAACAAGTTTTTTTTCTCTTTTTTTTTCTTGTTTTTAAAGCACAATTGGGGTGGAAAGGGGGCACAAACACGAAAGCAGAAAGGGGGAAAAAAAAACATAACTCAAAAACAAGAATCCCCTAGAAGGAAAATGAAGTCATTATCTCGTCTACCCCCCCCTGATCGTGAAGGTAAGGAATGAGTTTTTCTTCTACACTTTACACAGATATATTGTGCCCGGGTGTGCAAAGAAAGTGTCACCGATCAAGCAAAATTTCACAACAGAAAAGGAGACGGGGCAAGTGGCAACTACCAAATTCTGAGGATTCAAATATTTTTTTGTACAATGTGTTGACCCATTAGAAACGTGAAAATTTATTCCAAGAATAGGTACCACCAAGATAATATCTAAGTAAAGAAAGTAAAAAGGTGCAAAAAGTTTTAGGTAAGCAGGACTGATGTCTACTGACTGAACTAGGATGACCGGGAGGATTGACTGATCTGTATAGGAAGTATTAAAGGAGAACTCTACTTCAGAACATTTTTAAGCCCAAAAATATATTAAAAACTGAGTCATTTTACATATATCAAATGACAAATTTTAAGTGGACGGCGGCTTCTTTTCCGTTCACATCCAAAATTAAGTTTTGCATTTTGCAGCTTTTTATGGAACAATACCCTGCAGAAGGAAGCTGGTAAGACTCTTACATTGTTTTCCCCAGAATCTACATCACCTATGCCAAAATGCCACATAATGTTACCCAAATTAATGGCGCTGTTTTTGAAGTGTTATTCTCATTTTGGTAAATGGGTAAAATTGCAAAGTGCCTATAAAAACAAGCATCTCTGCAATTTTCTTGCGATAAAAAATTCTCTCCATTTATCCACCATCTCTACAGTCCGTAGTGGTTCCCAAAAGCAAAGAGCGCAATGATTACACATAGTGTTGAGCGAGTAGTTAGCTATTTGTACTGGCTATGCTGTTAGCGAGTACTGTCCGCTACTCGCATATACGTTACGAGTAGCAGGCGCAATGTAAGTCAATGGGAAATACTCACTAAGTAGCGAGTAACCCGAAAGCCGTACTTTTCATGCGAGTAGCAAATAGTACGGCTTTCGGGTTACTCGCTACTTAGCGAGTATTTCCCATTAACTTACATTGCGCCCGCTACTCGTAACTAATATGCTAGTAGCGGACAGTACTTGCTAACAGCATAGCAAGTACGAATAGTCAACTACTCGCTCAACACTAATTACACGCTATGGAGCTTGTAAGCTCTGCTCTGAAGCTGGCTAGATTGAAGAATCCAGCCGATGTCAGCAGCCCTGCGCTCCTCCGATGCGGCAGTGGTAAAGTAGTGTCTGCCAGCAGCATCGGAAAGGGTTCAGTCTGGGCCAGAGGTGCAGCCATGTCACTGGCCCAAACTGTAAATCTAGCAGCAGCGCACAAGCCCACTGATGAGCTGGAAGCCTGGAGGCTGGGAAGTGGTGCGCACTTTAAGAATGATACAGAAATAACCCTTTAAAGGGGTTGCCCAGGCTTGGGACAAAAGACTACACTCACTCTATGTGACTGCAGACCGTGGAATTATTGGCTGTACCCGATGAAAGAGTTTGATCAACTCTGAAATATGCTGGCCAACAAAGCACTATTTTATACATTTTGGACCATAGTCTTCTAGCGGCTGCTCCACCCCCCCCACCCGAAACCCCCCCCCCAGCAATTTTGGGTTCATGACCCACAAACTGCTGATTGTTGGCACTCTGTCATGACTCCCCAGTATTATTGGTTCCAATGGGCGGTCACATGACCACATGCATGTAATTTGTAGACTTACAGTCACATACCAACTAGTCTTATTTGGCTTCTCAAAATCCATTTCTGCAGAGAGGAGCCAAATGAGACTAGTTAGCATGTGATGGCAAGTATGCAAATCGCACATACGCAGTCTTGTGACCGCCTGCTCGCACCAGAAATGCAGTGGAAGCGCAATGGGTGCCACAATTCAGCTGTTTGTGGATCAAGAGCCCAAAATTGTGTTTTGTTTTTTTTTTGGGGGGTTTTCTTTTTGGAAGCTACCAGAATTCAGCAACCACACGCTGTCACAATTAAGCAGTCTGCAGACTTCTATTCCAAGTTTGGATGACCCCATTAAAGCTCCTTACATACTGTTGTATTATAGCGCCATGCAGCAATTATCTAATTTAATGCCAAGAATGAGATCAGACCCTGTGCCGATGATATCCGATCCTATCCTTGATATACTACAACATGGCTATGTGCACAGAACAGAAGATTAATATGCAGAACTAGGAATTCAGCTCTGGAGGAAAAAGGAGTGTAAGATGATGTAACACAAAACCCAAACTAAAGACAGAAACCAAAAATTCAGCAAATTTACTCTATATATATATATATATATATATATATATATATATATATATATATATATATATTAGAGAATGTTTTTGGAAGCAGAGTTCGACTTAGTACAGGATTTTGTGTGGCGGGCTGAGCTATGGAGCCCAGCAAAGCTCGGCGTGGTGTAGATGAAGACTATGATGTAAGGACGTGTGCCCGCTGTACATTATGTCCACAACAAGAGATCTAGACTTGTGAATCATGATAAGCTACCAATGATACACACGTGAGATCCTCACAACCTCTACAGTGGGACAAGTTACTAGTGCATGACCCCTGACTTTACACAGATGACTGCGCCCTGAAGAAAAAGGATAGGTTACATTCAGCAATTCTCAAAACCAAATACTCCAGTTAGCTTTTTTGCAGCCGGCCATAGGGATTCACGGAGAATTCACCTGCCGGAATATAAATCAGAAAGATATTATTGCAGCAGAATGCACAGACCAGTTTTGTTCATTATGGGAATATATTATTGTTTTGATCACCAGACCTGAGATACCCAAATAGATTTAAACGAATAGGAATTCCATATATTTAAGTATGGAATAAATCATACAATATTCAAATGTTTCTATACATTATAATACATATTAGAGAACCGTACAAAGCAATATAAGAGTTATAAAAACACAAAATGTATGTAGATCAATCCCATATAGGACGGAGCAGCACATACTGACCTAAGACTAAAACACATGGTATATCTACGAATAACCACAAGGGGGCAGCAGAGTATAAACTAAATCACAAAGTGCAGAACAGATAAAATGCGCTATACTTTAAGGCCCTGTGCGCACGCTGTGTTTTTTGCCTAGGATTTACAGCAGTTTTTGCTGCAGAAAATGTTCATAACCTTTCTGCAATCCTCCAGCAAAAACTATGGGGAAAAAAAAAATGCGAGCACACTGTTTTTTTTTTACCTACAGGTTTTTGCTGCAGAATTTCTGCAGCAAAAAGAATAAGCATGTCATTTAATTTCCGCAGGTAAAAAAAAAAAAAAACTCAGGGACCAACCTGCGAAAAAACCATGGCAAACCACTGGTGCGTTATTACCGCGTTTTTTGCTGCGGGTGCGGTATTCTGCCAGAGTGTGCAGAATTTTCTTAGAAAAAGAACATTTCCCAGTGTGCACATAGTGTTAAAGGAATCTGTCAGCAGGTTTTTGCTACGTAAGCCAAGAGCATCATGATGTAGGGGCTGAGACAATGATTTCAGCAATCACATATTAGGCTGTGTGCAGTTGTTTCAATATAATGAACGTTTTATCACCAGGATATTATCACTGCCTGGACTACAGCTCATGTGAGACATGGTCCAACCACGCCCCCTGCACTGATCAGCAGCTGTCAATATACAATGTACTCAGAAAGTTGCTAATCAGAGGTATAGGCGGGGTTAGGCTACTTTCACACATCCGGTTTTTGCTCTGCGGCACACTACGGCACTCTGCAGAAAAACCGCAACCGGTTTTTTTTGCCGCCGGTTGCGTTTTTTTTTGCATAGACTTACATTAGTGCCGTATTGTGCCGCATGGGCTTGCGCTCGGTCCGGTTTTTGCCGCATGCGGCAGATTTAGCCGATGCCGCGGCCGGATGGAACGTTGTCTGCAACCTTTTTTGCTCCGGCAAAAAAAAAAACGCATCGCTCCGCATCCGGCCGCTGCGGCGCATTTTCACTGCATGCCTATGGACGCCGGATGCGGTGCGATGCGGAAAAAAATGCATCCGGCCACCGCATGCGGTTTCTTCCACTGCGCATGCTCAGTAGCGTGCCGCAACCGGAAAAAAACGGACCGGCCGCATGTAAAAACTTATGCAAAGGATGCGGTGCTTTCGCCGCATCCGTTGCATAGGTTTCACAGCCGGATTGAGCCGCAGTGCTCAAACCGGATGTGTGAAAGTAGCCTTAGCCTTTCAGCGCTGCTACATGCTAAAGATAAAAACTCTGATTACAATCAGAACTGCAGCAGCCAGCATGTAATGGAGACTGGAAATCATTTTATTATATATCATATATATTTCTTTTTTTTTTATTTTATATATATAGATATATAAAAAATTATATAAAATTATACATATATGAATAAATTATAATGTATGTATGTATGTATGTATGTATGTATGTATGTATGTATGTATGTATGTATATATATATATATATATATATATATAAAAATTATAATATACTGTATATAATGCAATGTGTATATGTACTAATTTTGAGATTCCTTTTTTTTAACCAGCATTTTTTCTGCTCTACGCTTTTGGTCCCATATTCATCATTGCCTTTGCCCCTATGTTTTGTGCCTTTTTTGTTTGCACCCAAATCCTTATTGTATTTGTACTTTTGTGAAGTCTGTTCTATATTATCTCGTCTGGATATTTTCCTCCCAACTTTGTGGATGGAATTTTGCGATTCCAGATGGTTTCGCCTGATTCATCAAATACAATTTTTCAAAAAGTAACAACATTTGAAGCAACTTCACTAATAATTTCCTTTGTTTTTTTTTTTTTCTCGAGTATGCCAAATTTTTAGCAACATTTTGGTTCCAAAAGACGCAAGAACAGTTTAAGACGGAGAAAACTGTAATCTTTTTGACCCATGTGTCAAATTCATGAATTGCATGCGCCATTGTGATGAATTTGGTGCAAACCGGCAGCTACTACCACAAAACAAAAAAGTTAAAAGTTTCTTTAAAAACCTTGGAAATAATGAATCACGGCTGAATGATTTTAATGATACTTTGCTGCTCGCTCGTGGATAATAGTACATATGTATATTTCGTACTTTTGCATATATGACCGGGTGTCCAGTCTTGCTTTGTCTTTATGTGTGAATTTCAAGATAAAATCAACACGTAAAATATATATATTTAAGTGAGAATGAAGGAAGCTGATTCTACAAGACCTCACGCTTTTCTCTAATATGGATTAGGTTTGCCAATTGTGCTTAAAGGATGTATGAATAATGGGGTCTTTGGATAGGTCGTCCATATGTAATGATTTGAATCAAAATTGACCCTTAAAATGATCAATTATACGAGATCTGAAAAATATATGGCAGTTTTGGACCCAAAATTGAACTAGTCTTGTTCACGGGCTACATTGGGTATCGCAACGTCATCCTTTTTACTTGGATAAGGCAGTTTTAAACGGGCAGATTTCTGCCAAAAACAAGCGTCAATCAACGATATATTGATTAGATGATTTGCTCGTTTAAAGGCTGAACCCCAAGTCACACCAGGACCCCACTACATAGAATTATGGGTATGTTTTCACAGTTTTTTTTAGTAGTTTTTGGACTAGAAACTTAAGAGGAAACTCACCGTATCATTATCAAAAACTTGACAGTTTCTGCTTTCAAAACTTAGCAAAAAAAAAACAACAAAAACTATTGTAGTCGGCAGCAGATTTCGGGCGGTCTGCAATTATTTAATTTTTCTAGGGATTAGAAAAATTCTTATACTGCCAAGTTCTGCAATATAACACATTTCTTGTGAAGGTATAGATCCGTTATAAGGGTATGTGCACATGTTAAGTATTTGGCACAGAAATTTCGGACATATTTCTGCATCTCCTGGCAGGAAAAAGAGTGGGAAAATATGCACTTTTTTATGCTTTTTTTACCCTCGTTTTTGGAACAGATTTTGCCTCGCTCATTAGTTTGGGCAAAATCTGCTGCAAAATTGCTGAAAGAATTGACATGCTGGAGTTATAAATCTGCACCAAATCTGCAAGGGAAAATACTCAATGTGTGCATGAGACTTTAGGATTCTCATTCACTTTCTAGCATCAAGAAGCCCTTCAGGTTTTGAGACAAAACTGTGTAGGAAAAAAACGCAACAAAAATGCAACAAAACTGCAACTTGTGCACAGGCCCTAAAAGGTCGTAGTGCAAAAACTCATTAAAAAAATATATCTTATCAGAAAATAACATTGTTTAAATCCTGGTTTTGTATTACAATTATTTTCGCCCTTTTTTTTTTTTTTTTTTTTTTTAAATTCTCCTTATAATAAAAATTGAACATCTTGCAATTGGCAACACTGGCCTCTAGGGCTTTTTTGTTTCTTTTTAGACTCCATCTTCCTGAATGATGATAAAGAAACTGCTTTAAAGGGAACCTGTCCCCTAGAATATGCGTTCTGACCTATGAGCAGACGCATGTGTGCCCTAATTACACCTCCCTACCGATCCCTGTGTTGTAAAATTGTATAATATGAAAGTAATAAAAAACATTTAATTATTACCTTCATATTTCCTATGTAAATTAGAGATCTTTTGGTCACAAGGGCGGCGCCTTGCCCCAGCATACTTTCCATGGTATCACGCCCCTGTGGGCGTGATACCATGGAGTCACATGAGCGACGTCACAGTCGCTCATTCTATCCTGCGCATGTTTACACTTACTATTGCGGCAGGCTTCTCTTTCGGGTTCTCCTTGTCAGTTTCAGATGCGCACTGCGTGTCTGAAGCCGGCGCGTGAACACCCGGAAAAGAAGCCTGCCACAATGCGCGCAGGATAGAATGAGCGACGGTGACGTCGCTCATGTGACTCCATGGTATCACGCCCACAGGGGCGTGATACAACGGAAAGTATGCAGACGTCCATAGGGCAATGCGCCGCCCATGTGACCAGAAGCTCTCTAATTTACATAGGAAATATGAAGGTAATAAAACATTTTTTAATACTTTCATATTATACAATTTTATAACACAAGGATCGGTAGGGAGGTGTAATTAGGGCACACATGTGTCTGCTGATAGGTCAGAACGTATATTCTAGGTGACAGGTTCCCTTTAAATTCTTAAAGTATGAGTCTAAAACATCCAAAGAGGACAGTGTGAAAATTGCAGGATTACAATTTTTTTCTTTTTAACTGCGACTTAAAGAAAACATTATCTATCTATCTATCTATATATATATATATACACATACACACACATTATATATATATATATATATATATATATATATATATATATATATTTATATATATATATATATGTATATATATAATGTGTGTGTGTGTGTGTGTATATATATATATACACATTATATATATATATATATATATATATATATATATATATATACATATATACATATACACACACACACACATCTATCTATCTATTTAGATAGATATGTATTTTTTTTTTATACACGTGTAACACAAAAACCTGATTAAAACAACAGGCCATTTTCTGATGCCAGCTTAAACTAAAATGAAGAAATAATAACTTCCTGGAATCACCACTAGGAGGCGCTCATAATTCAATAGTAAAAGAAAAATCAATAAACTAAATAGCTCCTCCTGGTGGTGATAACAGAAAATCAGAAATTTACAAGTTTACAGCTTTAAAGGGAACTTGTCAGGTCCTGTATGCACCCATAACCACGAGCAGTTCTGGCTGCATATCTCTAATCCATGCCTAGCAGTCCCAGCCTATAGTAGCATAGATAAAGGGATCTTTAGAAATTTTTTTTCTAAAGATCCTTTATGATATGATAATGAGCAGAGGGACTAGTTGCAAGGGCATTAGCTCACTTGAGTAGTCAGCCCCCTTAGCATGGTAGCACGCCCCTGTGGGCATTAACATGCTAATAAATGCGCACCGTCAGAGGCATGGCCGCTCTTCACCTCTCTGCTACCACAGCTGGTTTTCGGCTCACTGCGCGTGATCAGAACGTCCCCGGACTTCCGGTCAAGAGCACTACACCAATTTGAAGCCGGGACTCGTACACAAGGCTTTAGGCTATGTGCGCACTGGGAAATGGAATTTTTTTGAGAAAATTCCGCATGCTCTCAAAGATTACCGCACCCGCGGTAAGAAACTGCGGCAAACCGCACCCGAAAACCGTATGCGGTTTGCCACGGTTTCACAGCGGTATTGTTCGCGGTTTTGCTGCGGTTTTGCCGCGTGCGGGTTGGGATGTGCTTTATTGCATTCAATGCAATAAAGCACATTGAAAGAAAAAAAAAAAAGTCATTTAATTCTGAGATAGTAGATAGATAGACAGAAGAATAGATAGAGGGATAGATAGATAGACAGACAGATAGAGGGATAGATAGAGGACAGATCGCTGCATTTCCCACGGTCGGCAGTGAGTTCACATTACCGGCCGTGGGAAATGACCGGTAATTACCTCTGCTGTCTGCTGCATTCATTCAGCGCTGTGTCTGTGACAGTCGCGGCTGGATGTAAGCAGCGCAGGACCTGTGGATTACGCCGGAGCTTTGGTGCGGGAGGGGTTAATAAAATGGTGAACGAGGCTTGTTTGTGTTTTATTTAAAATAAAGGATTTTTCGGTGTCTGTTTTTTTCACTTTACTTACGGGTTGATCATGTCAGCTGTCACATAGACGCTGCCATGATCAAGCCTGGAGTTAATGGTGGTGATCCACCACCATTAACCCCTTGTATTACCTTGCTGCCACTGCTACACGGCAGCAAGAAGAGCCGAGGACACTCCCGGTGCTGCCGCATAATGCATGCGACAGTGCCGGGGCAGCTGCGGCTGGTATTCTCGGCTGCGGGAGGGGGAATGAGGCGGGGGACATTAACCCTGCCCCTCTCCCTCCCCAGCCTGAGAATACCGGGCCGCTGCTGTGTGCTTACCTCGGCTGGACGGTAAATATACAGCGGAGCCCACGTTCTTTGTTTTCTATATTTCCGTTTGCTTTCTATGTGGGTTCTCTGTGTCTATGTGTTCTTTGTCTGTGATGTGTCTGTCTGTGATCTGTGTTTGTGTTTACTCTCTGCACGGCTTCCTCTTCCTGTAATGACATCACTTCCCTGCAAAACTGCAGACAGGCGATGCACATTACCGGAGGTAAACCGCGAAATACCGCAGGGAATAACGCAGGAAAACGCAGTGAACCGCACAGAATTTGCTGCCTGCGTTATTCCCTGCGGGATTTCACGATTAACATTGGAGTCAATGGAGTGAAATCCCGCAGCGACGTGCGGAAAAGAAGTGACATGCAATTGTTTTTGCTGCGGGAATCCCGCAGCAAAACATGCAGCTGTCAAATTCCGCCTAGTGCGCACAGGATTTTTTTTGCCCATAGGTTTTGCTGGTGATTCACTGCAGAGATGTTATGAACATTTTCTGCAGCGAAACATGCAGCAAATCTGCGGAAAATCCGCAGCAAAATCCGGTAAGTGCGCACATAGTACGCATGACCGGAAGTCCAGGACTTCCATTCATGCGCACTGTTCCAAAATCCAGTGGCGGGTGCGGTGGCAACAGAGGTGAGACTGATCATGCCTCTGACGCTGCGCATTGATTAGTATGTTAGCACATAGACAGGGGCGTCCTGCAATGCTAAGAGGGCTGACTAGTGTGGGGAAATCAGGACTAGTCCCTGGTCTCATTAGCATATCATAAAGACTCTTTCGAAATACTTTTTCTAAAGATCCATTTATATATGCTACTAAAGGCTGGGACTGCTAGGCAGGGATTAGCAATATGCATCCAGAACTGCTCATGGTTTTGGGTGCATACAGGACTTGCCAGGTTCCCTTTAAAGAGAATCTGTCGGCAGGTTTTTGCTATTTAATCTGAGAGCAGCATAATGTACAAGGAGAGGCCTCAATTCAAATGGTGTTTAACTTTATGTGCTATAGTTTCAACTTAATCAGTATTTTATCAACAGGAGATTAACACTGTCAGGACCAGGTCTAAAGGTCCAGTCACACTAAGCAACTTACCAGCGATCCCAACAACGATAGGGATCGCTGGTAAGTTGCTAGGAGGTTGCTGGTGAGCTGTCACACTGCGACGCTCCAGCGATCCCACCAGCAACCTGACCTGGCAGGGATCGCTGGAGCGTGGCTACACGAGTTGCTGGTGAGCTCACCAGCAACCAGTGACCAGCCCCCAGTCTCCTAGTTACAGCACACATCAGGTTAATTAACCCGATGTGTGCTGCAGCTAAATGTGCACAGAGCAGGGAGCAGCGCACAATGCTTAGCGCTGGCTCCTTGCTCTCCTAGTTACAGCACACATCGGGTTAATTACCTGATGTGTGCTGCAGCTAAATGTGCACAGAGCAGGGAGCAGCGCACAATGCTTAGTGCTGGCTCCTTGCTCTCCTAGTTACAGCACACATCGGGTTAATTACCTGATGTGTTCTGCAGCTACATGTGCACAGAGCAGGAGCCGGCACTGACAGTGAGAGCGGAGGAGGCTGGTAACAAAGGTAAATATCGGGTAAGCAAGGACAGGGCTTCTTGGTTACCCGATGTTTACATTAGTTACCAGCCTCAGCAGAAGCCGGCTCCCTGCTCACTGCACATTAGTTGTTGCTGTCTCGCTGTCACACACAGCGATCTGTGCTTCACAGCGGGACAGCAACAACTAAAAAATGGCCCAGGACATTCAGCAACAACCAACGACCTCACAGCAGGGGCCAGGTTGTTGCTGGATGTCACACAGCGACATCGCTAGCAACGTCACAAAAGTTGTTCGTTAGCAGCGATGTTGCTAGCGATGTTGCTTAGTGTGACGGGGCCTTAACATGCAGACCAGTCAGTCTAATCTGTGTAACCTTGCCTCCACCAGTGATTGGCAGTATAGACCTGCCAATTAGTGGTGTGGGAAAGGTTATACACAGCTCACTCTGACCTCAACTACGTCCACAGCAGAGAAAACAGGGATTGTATCAAAACTGTGTCAAGCAGTTTGATAAGTGACATCACTGGAATCGGGCTCTCTGCCCCTACATTATGCTGATCTCAGATTACATAGCAAAAACCTGGTGACAGATTCCCTTTTAAAGGTAACTTGTCAGTCAAACAATGGGCAGCATGAATCAGATCATGGCTCCACAATTGCTGCCAGGTATGGGTTTTTTTTTTCATAATGAGCTCCAGCATTTCAGGAAAAAAAAACAAAACTTTGTTTGTCTAGGGGCGCTGCCGGACCAGTCTCATCGCTTCCTATGGTCCCTGGCCAAATCATCATACTGTGTTTGAATCAGCCAGGCTCTGATTTATGCTGCCCAAGATTTGGGCTCAGGTTTCTTTTACCTTCATATCTATTGGGAGGATATGATCTGTATTAGGAGACAAAAAAAAAAAAAAAAAAAAAAAAAAAAAAAAAAAAGGGATTTGACATCTAGGAGGAAAAAAAAAAAAACATTAATAGTCACAAAACATTAGATGAAGAAAATGATCTGCTGTTCGAAATAGTGGACACTGATCTTACGGATTCTGCCCGGGACGTGGAAAGAAGACGCCACCGTAGGATATTCCTAATTTACATTAAATCATTAATCGGTCCATGAATTTATTTAACTTATAGATGAAAAAAAAAAAAGTGCAGAATGGCAAAAAGAATGATCTGTCGGGGAGGTGCGGGGTAATTAGCAGCACAATTTTAGCTGAGGGAGTGGAGAAAAGTGGTCAGATGGGTAACGCAAAGGATCATTATTCGTCTGTATGTTCCCGTGCGGAGGCGTCTGCTGCAGCAATATCTGACGGTCAGTTTTGTGGCTTATTATACTAGGAGTGGAGGCCATTAACGTACAGGCTGATTCTGTCACAGTTCAGATTAGGATATATTTTTCTTCCTGTTGATGAACACCTTGATCGCGCCGGTGAAATCTGCAGAGAGCAGCACTTCTGTGTGATCAGACTTCAAAGCACCTGGAGAAAAAAACCCCCCAAAAAAAAACCAGTATAAATAAAAACTGTAGTATAGTACATTTCATATACAGTGGAACCTCGCTTAACGAGTAACCAAGTTAGCGAGTATTTTGCCTAACGAGCAAAGCTTGCTGTAAATTTGTAACTCAGTTTACGGGCAAGCTTTGCTGTACAAGCAAAAGACTCACCGCACCCACTTCCGATTCTGTACATCCACCGCCCTCTAACCCACTATTGCAGTCCACACAAACACACACAAGCACGCACAAGCACGCGCACACACATATTATGCTCACCTTACCTTCTTTTCCATCGCCGGCCTCCTGGAACTTGCAGTTCGCCGGTACAAGATGTGTATCGGGAAACCATCGCGACCGATGCCGGAACTTCCGCTGCCAGAGCTCTGACATCAAAGGCAGGAGCCGCTTGCCTCTGATTGGCCAGCCCACTGCCTTTGAGTATCCGGTATCAGTCGCGATAGTTACCCGATACACATTCTGTAGTGGCGAACTACAAGAACCTTGAGGACGGCGATGGAACGGAAGTAAGGTGAGCATAATATGTGTACCTTCCGTTCCATCGCCGGCCTCATGGTTCTTGTAGTTCGCCGCTACAGGATGTGTATCGGGTAACCATCACGACTGATTCCGGATACTCAAAGGCAGTGTGCTGGCCAATCAGAGGCAAGCGGCTCCTGCCTTTGACGTCAGCGTTCTGGCAGCGAAAGCTCCGGGGCATTGGTCGCGTTACTTACCCGATACACATCCTGTACCGTTAAACTACAAGAACCAGGAGGTTGGCGATGGAACGTAAGGTAAGGTGAGCATAATATGTGTGTGTGCGTGTTTGTGTGTGTTTGTGCATGTGTGGAATGGCACAATAGGGGACCAGGATGGGACATTTAACAAGTTGTGGAAGGAATTCTCAGCATTGCAATGATTTCCTATGGGAAATCTTGCTTTGCTGAACGAGTAACTTGGTTAACAAGCACAGTCCCAGAACGGATTGTTCTCGTTAACCAAGGTTCCACTGTAGTGCCCAGTACATGCTCCTTAAAGAGGACCAGCCACCAGGATTTTCCTATATAAACTAAAGCCAGTGCTATACTGGCGCTATCCTGCTGCTTCTATACATACCTTTAGTTGTGAGATCGGATGTATAGTTTCTAAAATACAGGCAAGTAAACTTTGTGAAATGCACTGTTATTTGATTGATAGGTGCTGCAGAATATCTAACAGGTGGGTTGGGTTTTGCCAGTTATTCTCACCCCTGTCTGCCTGTCTGTCCTTCCACCCCATGTCTCTGTTATTACAAGGTGAGGAAGGAGGGAGGAAGTTCAAGGGGGAGGAAGGACAGACAGCAGACAGGGGCGGGAATAACTGGCAAAACCCGACCCACCTATTAGATATTCTGCAATACCTATCAATCAAATAACAGTGCATTTCACAAAGTTTACTTGCCTGTATTTCATAAACTATACGTCGGATCTCACAACTACAGGTATGTATAGAATCAGAATGATAGTGCCAGTATAGCATTCACTTTAGTTTATATAGGAAAAAAGAGAATTTTGTTTACTTACCGTAAATTCTTTTTCTTATAGTTCCGACATGGGAGACCCAGACCATGGGTGTATAGCTAGCGACCTCCGGAGGACACACAAAGCACTACACTCAAACGTGTAGCTCCTCCCTCCGGGCTATATACACCCCCTGGATGACAATCTACCCAGTTCAGTGCAAAAGCTGAAGGAGGACATCCACCCATAAGTAGAGATAGAGTAAAACTCGGCAAAACCAGCACTCTGTCTACTAACAACAGCCGTGAAGCACACGGAACAAAAAAACTGCCAACAGGCAACAGGGAGGGAGCTGGGTCTCCCATGTCGGAACTATAAGAAAAAGAATTTACGGTAAGTAAACAAAATTCTCTTTTTCTTTATCGTTCCTTTATGGGAGACCCAGACCATGGGACGTTCCAAAGCAGTCCATGGGTGGGAAATAAACGAAACGGAGAAGTAGGCAAAACCTAACTTCACAAATGGGCGACAGCCGCCTGAAGGATGCGTCTGCCCAAGCTCGCATCTGCCGAAGCATGAGCATGCACTTGGTAGTGCTTATAAAAAGTGTGCAGACTGGACCAAGTGGCAGCCTGACACACTTGCTGAGCCGTAGCCTGGTGCCTGAAAGCCCAGGAGGCACCGACAGCTCTGGTCGAGTGCGCCTTAATCCCCGACGGGGGAGGCACCTGAGAAGATTGGTAGGCATCGGCGATAGCCGACCTGACCCAACGAGCCAAGGTCGGTTTAGACGCCGAAAGGCCCTTGCGCTGACCCGTGGTTAGCACAAAAAGTGAGGTGCACCGCCGAAAAACGGCGGTGCGAGACACATAGATTCGGAGCGCCCGCACCAAATCTAAGGTGTGCAACGCCTTCTCAAAGCGATGCACAGGGGCCGGACAAAAAGAGGGCAATGAAATGTCCTGGTTAAGGTGGAAGGAAGACACCACCTTAGGGAGAAAGTCCGGAGTCGGACGAAGAACCACCTTGTCTTGGTGAAACACCAAAAAGGGGGATTCCGAAGAAAGCGCAGCCAAATCAGAAACTCTCCTGAGAGAAGTTATGGCTACTAGAAAGACAACTTTCTGTGAAAGTCTAGACAAAGGAACCTCCCTGAGAGGCTCAAAAGGGGGTTTCTGTAAGGCCGTGAGGACCAAATTAAGGTCCCAGGGATCCAAGGGTCGTCGGTAAGGAGGAATGATGTGAGATGCGCCCTGCATGAAGGTGCGCACCTGAGCCAGTCGGGCGATACGCCGCTGGAACAATACCGACAAAGCCGACACCTGTCCCTTAAGTGAATTGAGGGACAGACCCAACTGTAGACCCGACTGTAGAAAAGACAGGATGGTCGGCAAGGCGAACGGCCAAGGAGCATGGCCGGAAGAGCGACACCAGGACAGGAAAATTTTCCAAGTCCTGTGGTAAATCTTAGCCGAGGAAGACTTCCGAGCCTGAGTCATGGTGGAGATGACCTCAGAGGGAATGCCTGAAGCAGTCAGGATCCAGGACTCAAGAGCCACGCCGTCAATCTGAGAGCCGCAGAATTCTGGCGGAAGAACGGACCTTGAGAGAGAAGGTCTGGGCGGTCCGGAAGATGCCACGGCACCCCTACGGACAGGCGGAGCAGGTCTGGGTACCAGGCTCGCCTGGGCCAGTCCGGAGCAATGAGTATTACTCGACGGCCCTCCATTCGGATCTTGCGCAGAACCCTGGGCAATAGCGCTAGAGGGGGAAACACATAGGCCAGACTGAACTGAGACCAATCCTGAACCAGTGCGTCTGCTGCGAAGGCTTGAGGATCGTGGGAGCGAGCCACGTAAACCGGAACCTTCTTGTTGTGCCGGGAAGCCATTAGATCTACTTCCGGAGTGCCCCACTTGCGGCAAATTGACCTGAACACTGACGGATGCAGTGCCCACTCGCCGCCGTCCACGGTTTGACGGCTGAGATAATCGGCCTCCCAGTTTTCCACGCCTGGGATGTGGACTGCGGATATGGTGGACTTTGAGTCCTCCGTCCACTGGAGGATTCGTTGAACCTCCAACATCGCCAGACGGCTGTGAGTTCCGCCCTGGTGATTGATGTAGGCAACCGCTGTCGCGTTGTCCGACTGAACCCGAATGTGCTTGCCCGCCAATAGGTGGTGAAAGTCTAGGAGAGCTAGAAACACGGCTCTGATCTCCAGCACATTGATCGGGAGGGCTGATTCGGACGGAGTCCAAGTGCCCTGTGCTCGGTGATGGAGAAACACCGCTCCCCAGCCGGAGAGACTGGCATCCGTGGTGAGGATCACCCAGGACGGAGTCAGGAAGGACCGTCCCTGTGAAAGGGAGAGGGGCTGAAGCCACCACTGAAGGGAGTTCCTGGCCTGTGATGACAGAGCCACCAGCCTGTCCAAAGAAGAGATCCGCTTGTCCCAACAGCGGAGTATGTCCAGCTGCAAGGGACGCAGATGGAACTGGGCAAAGGGAACCGCTTCCATGGACGCCACCATCTGACCCAGCACCTGCATGAGGTGTCTGATGGAATGACGGCGGTGCCTCAGCAGAGAGCGCACCGCCAGACGAAGGGACTGCTGTTTGACTAAGGGCAACTTGACAAGTGCCGGCAGAGTCTCGAATTGCATCCCTAGGTACAAAAGTACCTGGGTCGGGGTCAGAGTCGACTTGGGGAGGTTGACAAGCCACCCGAATTGGACTAGAGTGGCGAGAGTGAGCGAGACACTCCGCTGACAGTCTACACTGGATGAGGCCTTGACTAGAAGGTCGTCCAGGTAAGGAATCACTGCCAACCCCTGGAGGTGCAGGACCGCAACCACTGCTGCCATGACCTTGGTGAACACTCGGGGGCCGTGGCTAAGCCAAAGGGAAGAGCCACGAACTGGAAATGTTCCTCTCCGATCGCAAAGCGTAGCCAGCGCTGGTGTGAAACCGCAATAGGCACATGCAGATAGGCATCTCTGATGTCGATGGATGCCAGAAAATCTCCCTGGGTCATTGAGGCAATGACCGATCTTAGAGATTCCATGCGAAAGTGCCGCACCTGAACATGCTTGTTAAGAAGCTTGAGATCCAGGATGGGCCGGGAGGAACCGTCCTTTTTGGGAACTAGAAAGAGGTTTGAGTAGAAACCTCTGAACCGTTCCCGGGCGGGGACCGGAACAATTACACCGTTGGTCTGCAGGGATGCCACGGCCTGAGAGAAGGCGGCGGCTTTGGAGCAGGGGGGGGTGGACAGAAAAAATCTGTTTGGCGGGCTGGAGGAAAAAGGTATCCTGTAGCCGTGGGTGATGATATCCCGCACCCACTGATCGGAGACGTGTTGCAACCACACGTCGCCAAAGTGGGAGAGCCTGCCCCCGACCAAGGACGTTGCTGGCGCGGCCAGATAGTCACGAGGAGGCTGCCTTGGTGGCAGCGGCTCCTCCGGTCTTTTGAGGACGCGGCTTTGCGCGCCAGTTGGATTTACGATCCTTGGCGGTAGTGGACGAGACTGTGGGCTTAGAGGATGACCAGTTAGAGGAACGAAAGGAACGAAACCTCGATTGGTTCCTGCCCTGGGTAGGTTTCTTGGCTTTAGCTTGTGGCAAGGAAGTACTCTTCCCGCCAGTAGCTTCCTTAATTATGTCATCCAGCTGTTCCCCAAACAGCCGTGACCCAGTAAAAGGGAGACTCGCAAGGTACTTCTTAGAGGAAGCGTCCGCTTTCCACTCTCGAAGCCACAAGATCCTGCGGATCGCGAGGGAGTTAGCGGAAGCCACTGCCGTGCGGTGAGAAGCCTCCAGGACGGCAGACATGGCGTAGGATGCAAAAGCCGAAGCTCGGGAAGTTAAGGCATCCATCTCAGGAATAGAGTCCCTGGAAAGGGAATGAATCTCCGCCAGAGAGGCAGAGATAGCCTTAAGAGCCCACACCGCCGCAAAAGACGGAGAGAAGGAGGCTCCTGCCGCCTCAAATACAGACTTGGCCAGAAGGTCAACCTGGCGGTCAGTGGGATCCTTAAGAGAAGTGCCGTCGGCCACCGCAACTACTGTGCGGGCTGAGATTCTGGACACTGGAGGGTCCACCTTTGGGGACTGGGCCCAGTCCTTAACCACCTCCGGTGGAAACGGGAAACGGTCATCTGAACTACGTTTCGGAAAACGTTTGTCAGGACAGGCCCTAGGCTTGTTAACAGTGGTCTGAAAGCTGGAGTGGTTAAAAAACATACTCCTAGGTTTCTTAGGAGAGGTAAAATGGTGTACCTCTACCAGAGAGGGTTGATCCTCTGACTCCTGTGGGTTGAGGTTCAGTACGGAGTTAATGGACGCAATCAAGTCACTAACGTCCGCATCGCCGTCAGACAAGTCAATGGGATACATAGAGGTAGAGTCTGAGCCCACAGTAAGTGAATCATCCTCGCCCCGCACCTCGGCTTGTGAATCAGAGCCGTGGGACGAGGAAGGAGAAGGGTCCGTGCGTCTCCGTTTAGGGGGACGGGGTCCTAGGACATGCTCTGAGGGCTCTGCAGAGCTCGGAGCCGCAGAGACACCCTGAGAGGGAGGCTGATGCATAGACAGCAGCGTCTGGGACAGCTGCCCCATGGAATCGGCAAACGACTTGGAAAGAGCCTGTGAAAAGGATGCTACCCAAGCCGGGGGTTCAGCCACCGGGACCGAAGCAGCCTGAGGGACCCCTGAGGAGGCTCCAGGCTGAGACACAACCATATTAGCACAGTTATCACAATGTGGGTACGTGCTAGGCTCTGGCAGAATTAGCTTGCAAGCAGTGCATATAGCATACATGTTTGCAGCCTTGCTCCTAGTGACAGACATGCTGCTGTGGAGGAAGCTCTGCAGCCAAAACACACTCCTGTAGAAAGCCTGAGTGTATAAAAATCCACAACCATAGGTTGTGGCTTACCAGCCCTGCTCTCTGTGTCCTCCGGATTTCACCGCTCCCCTGTAAAGTGACAGCTTTCCAAAAAGTATGCAGCTGCAGCATCCAGCGCTTCTCAGTGATAAAAACGCTGATAAAATGGCGCTGGGAGAAGGAGGGGGGGCGTGTATAAGCCCAGGAGCGGGAAAACAGAGGCACAGAGATACAGGGGGGTAGACAGGGGAGGGGACATCTCCTTAGAGAGGAGTGCCCTCCCCTCTGCTGGCCGGGCGGTGGGCGGCGCTGTATGCAAAACATACAGCAGAAGCCAAAAACGAAACTAGGCCCAAACTGAAGCCGGGGCCTAGATTTTAAAGTGCGGCCGACGAGCAGGCACCGTCGGCGCGGTTCTCATGGGAAATTCCCAGAACCGGCCGAAATTAACAGTAACGCTAAAGCACATACTGCCCCCATAATAAAAGCACCCGGGACCCCTGAAAAAACGTCTCAATACTTAGCTTTGAGACGCAGGGCCATGTCCCTGAGTGGGGTTAACGCTCCTTCCAGCAGGGACCAGACAGGGCTGCGGATGGAGCCGGACTCCTGCAAGCAGAGAGGACCGTGATGGCTCCCACTTCAAACAGAGCCTCGACAGAGGATGCGAAGGAGCACGGCATGTGAAGGCTCCAGCCTTATGAAGATCAACCTTAACAGCACCCCGCAGAGTGGAGCGTGAAGGGACATGCCGGGAGTCCAGACTGGACCCGCTTTTCTTCCAAATCTTTAAAAAATTAAAATAAAATTGAAAAAAAAAATATGAGGAAATAAAAGTGTGTGTATCCTCCTGAAACACAAAGCGTTGAACTGGGTAGATTGTCATCCAGGGGGTGTATATAGCCCGGAGGGAGGAGCTACACGTTTGAGTGTAGTGCTTTGTGTGTCCTCCGGAGGTCGCTAGCTATACACCCATGGTCTGGGTCTCCCATAAAGGAACGATAAAGAAATCCTGGTGGTTGGTCCTCTTTAAGGAGCATGTACTGGGCACTACAGTGGAACCTTGGTTAACGAGAACAATCCGTTCTGGGACTGTGCTTGTTAACCAAGTTACTCGTTCAGCAAACACAGGCATAAAAAAAAAAAAGAAAGATCATGGCGGCCACGGCCTTAGGTTGATCCTCCTGTATTATGCACGCAGAGGAACCATTTAAATGTAGTGATGAGTAATTGGCCTTGATCTCTGGTGTAAAAGCAGGAATTGGAGCTGGCTGCAGCCACTGCTGTCATGGCCAGCACAAGACTGTACTACACAGCTGGCACATGACGTATATGGAGCAAGCTCAGTTCTTGAGCCTGCTCCACATACCCACACCCAAAAGGCATGTGAGTATTTGTAAAGAATAACAAGGTAATCACTCACCTGATGGTATGTTATCTATAGACTCTCCCGCTTCCCCCTTCTGGTCAGTGTCTTGTCTGTCAGTAGATGCGTCCGGTGGTACCATCAGGTTTGGATGTGGAGCAAAGATTGCAGATGTAACAACGGCATTGTGTGCTGAAATACAGGATGCAGAAAATGAAGAGTATGCCCCGACACCGCATTATAATAATATGCACCCATATGTCAGGAACAGAAGAAACTCCATGATGGAAATCAGCATTTGTGGACAGGACAAAAAAGTAGAAAACAGCACCAAGTACTGTAGTCCCCCCTCCTTACATAGCCGATGGCTCCCGTGAAAGAATGCACCAAGTGCACATGTGCACCTTTTTCTACCACACTTTTTCCTTCCACTCAACTTTCTATTAATATGCTTGGATGCAGCACTCTGAACAACCAGCTTCTTTAGCAATGACCTTTTGTGGCTTACCTTCCTTGTGGAGTGTTTCAATGACTGCCTTCTGGACATCTGTCAAGTCAGCAGTCTTCCCCATGATTGTGTAGCCTACTGAACCAGACTAAGGGACCATTTTAAATGCTTAGGAAGCCTTTGCAGGTGTTTTGTGGTAATTATTCTAATTTTCTGACATAATAACTTTTGGGTTTCCATTGGCTGCAAGCCATAATCATCAACATTAACAGAAATAAACACATATAAATAGATCCCGCTGTGTGTAATGAGTCTATATAATATATAGGAATAGATCTCTCTGTGTGTAATGACTCTATATAATATATAGTAATAGATCCCTCTGTGTGTAATGACTCTATATTATATACAGTAATAGATGCCTCTGTGTGTAATGACTCGATATAATATATATGAATAGATCCCTGTGTGTAATGATTCTATATAATATATGCGTTTCCCATTTTGTATTGAATTACTGAAATAAATTAACCTTTTGATGATATTCTAATTTATTGAGATGCACTTGTAGCTGTCAAGTCAGCAGTCGTCCCTATGATTGTGTAGCCTACTGAACCAGACTAAAAGACCATTTTAAATGCTTAGGAAGCATTTGCAGCTATTTTGTGGTAATTATTCTCATTTTCTGAGATATAACCTTTTGGGTTTCCATTGGCTGTAAGCCATAATCATCAACATTAACAGAAATAAACACGTGAAATAGATCCCGCTGTGTGTAAGGAGTCTATATAATATATAGGAATAGATTCCTCTGTGTGTATTGACTATATAATATATAGGAATAGATCCCTGTGTGTAATGACTCTATATAATATATAGCAATAGATCCCTCTGTGTGTAATGACTCTATATAATATATAGGAATAGATCCCGCTGTGTGTAATGACTCTATATAATATATAGGAATAGATCCCTCTGTGTGTAATGACTCTATATAATAAATAGGAATATATCCCTCTGTGTGTAATGACTCTATATAATATATAGGAATAGATCCCGCTGTGTGTAATGACTCTATATAATATATAGGAATAGATCCCTCTGTGTGTAATGACTCTATATAATATATAGGAATAGATCCCTCTGTGTGTAATGACTCTATATAATATATAGGAATAGATCCCTCTGTGTGTAATGACTCTATATAATATATAGGAATAGATCCCTCTGTGTGTAATGACTCTATATAATATATAGGAATAGATACCTCTGTGTGTAATGACTCTATATAATATATAGCAATAGATCCCTCTGTGTGTAATGACTCTATATAATATATGTGTTTCCCTTTTTAGTACTGAATTACTGACATAAATTAACTTTTTGATGATATTCTAATTTATTGAGATGCACTTGTAGCTGTCCATGTAATTACAGCATTTTGTGACAAGAAACTAGTGGAAAAAAGTGTGAATAGAGATATCTAGGACTATAAGATAAACTCCGGGGTCAGGAGACACGTCTTGCTGATTTGGAGATTATGTTCATAGTTATTATAACTGTAAGATTATTATATATCATTATTATAATTTACCTTTAATACCCTCCCAGAAATCATTGCGGTCTCTTCTTACAGAGGTGAATTTGCTCAGGTCGTGGTAAGTGCTCCAGATATACACGTACTTATCTTCAGAACCGCTCACGATATAAGTGAAATCATGGCTGAAAACACAAACAGGTCGGTCAAGGGTTAAATTAAATTAAAGGGGCACTCCGAGATCTATGCTATGCGGAAATCTTATGAGGGTAGGGGGTTTTCTGCGATACCTAAAGTGCAGTGCCCACCGCCACCAAAAAGTGTGACTCCGCCCATGCACGGTGTCGTACTGTGGGCAGCTTCCAAAAGATAGGACTCTACTAATGAAGAATCAATGTCATATCTTAGCAATGCTTTATCACTTGCAAAGTACTGGTTCCCCTTTGTAGGTCCAACTGGTGTACAGAGTCTTGGGGTGTGTTCACACAGTTTTTGGAGTAGAAACACTCCAGGAAATGCAAAAACTCCAAAAACTCCCCAAAAAAGGAGCGCTCCCTGGAACAGTTTTGACTAGAAAACTCATCGTTTTTGGCTACTTAAAGGGAAACTGTCAGCAGGTTTTTGCTACTTCATCTGAGAGCATCACAATGTATAGACAGAGATCCTGAATCCAACGATGTGTCATTTAAATTAGTGGCTGCAGCCGTTCTGACACAATCAGAATTTTTAGATTTAGCCATGTAGCAGAGCTGAGAGAGCTGTCCCCGCCCACACCAGGCTCTCTATAAAGACAGTACATTGACAGTGAGGTATCAATCACAGGAGGGGGTGTGCAGGACTCCAAGCACTGATAAGGGTCTTGCTGCTTAAACACAAACAGCAAATAAACAATATATAGGACTGTGACAAGACGGGCATCCCTGAATTTTTCGTGTTAACCCTTGCAGCATGCTGGCTTCAGCTTACATAGCAAAAACCTGCTGACAAATTCTCTTTAAAAATAATAAAACAAAAATCTGTGTGTACTCCTATAGGGAGCTACCATGTTGGACTTATTAAAGAGACATTACCAGGGATGAATAATTATGCAAATTACCAGAAGCTAGAATTTTTTGGGACTTTTTGCAATACGTGCTACAATGGTTATGAAGTATTTTCATAAGGCGAGCCGTCTGATCACATCATACAACGCCCAGACTGACGGCATTTTCCTGTACCTGAAGCTGGCTTTGATTTGACTGCTGCTGTTTACGCAGCCTTTGTATTTCATAGATAAGGACAAGTCCCTTAGGTCGTACAGCCTTATTCTAGAATCGTTAGAGGTCACCAAGATCTGAAACCAATGAAAAAAAAAAATGAGATGTTAAAAATCTCAGACATATTATACACGACTTTTCACATCAATATCCATAAAAATAAGTTAAAAATTAATGACCTTATTTTCTCCAGGCAATGGCTCTATTCCAGTGATTTTTCTTCCGACCCTATTTCGTCCCCTTGTGGATCGCACGTGTATTTGAGTGTGGTACTTCAGATGCTAAGAAATGAAGCAAAAATCATCAAGATACAAGTCAGAACCCACTGTGGACAATTTATGCCCCAGGTTTAGCAGTTTGTGTGTGAGTGTCTCTTTGTGTGTGTGTGTGTGTGAGTGTGAGTGTGTGTGTGTGTGTGTGTGTGTGTGTCTCTTTCTCTGCCCATAATAGGAGTCTATAATAAAAGATGCGTTCCCAGCTCCATTGACTTTAATGTAAGCAGGTATTTTGGTGAATCACTAAGCACAGCGTTAAATTTGTCCCTCAAAAAGTAGTCTATGATGTTCCCTGAGTCAAATGAGAGGTCTGTGCAAAATTTTGTGATTGCTAAAGGAATCCACACTACATTTACAAACACACACAGCTTTATATACAGTGGAACCTTGGTTAACGAGAACAATCCGTTCTGGCAGTGTTCTTGTTAACCAAGTTACTCGTTCAGCAAAGCAAGATGTCCAATAGGAAATCATTGCAATGCAGACGATTCCTTCCACAACGTGTTAAATGTCCCATCCTGGTGCCCTATTGTGCCATTCCACACACGCACAAACACACACATTATGCTCACCTTACCTTCCATCGCCGGTCTCATGGTTCTTGCAGTTCGCCGGTACAGGATGTGTATGGGCTAACCATCGCAACGATGGAGGAAGTTTCGCTGCCAGCACGCTGACGTCAAAGGCAGGAGTCGCTTGCCTCTGATTGGCCAATGCGCTGCCTTTGAGAAGCGGCTGACAGCGGAAGTTCCTCCATCGTCACGATGGTTACCCGATACACATCCTGTACCGGCAAACTACAAGAACCATGAGGCCGGTGATGGAACGGAGGCTAAGCGGAGCATAATATGTGTGTGTGCGTGTTTGTGCGGACTGTAAGAGCGGGTTAGAGCGTGGTGGATGTACGGAACCGGAAGTGTATGCGGTGAGTATTTTGCTCGTACGGCAAAGCATGCTCATAAACCGAGTTAGAAATTTACAGCAAGCTTTGCTCGTTAAGCGAAATACTCGCTAACTGGGTTACTCGTTAAGCGAGGTTCCGATGTATTAAGTTTTAGTGGTTAAAACAATTCAGACCCTTGTAAGGCTAGTTTCACACTTGCGATGAACGGTATCCGTTGCATTGCGTTGTGTGATGGATGCAACGGATGTGTTGCATATAGTGGCACAACAGATGCAACAAAACAACGGAATCCGTTTTGATTCCCCCCCCCCCCCAGTTTACCGGCGGCAGACTATTGTGGACGATCAGCTGATCGCTCCCAGTAGCCGGGTGATCAGCTGATTGCTCCCAGTAGCCAGCCGCCGGGTGATCAGCTGATCGCTCCCAGTAGCCAGCCGCCGGGTGATCAGCTGATCCCTCCCAGTAGCCAGCCACCGGGTGATCAGCTGATCCCTCCCAGTAGCCAGCCACCGGGTGATTAGCTGACGCCAGGTGATCAGCTGATCGCTCCCAGTAGCCAGCCGCCGGGTGATCAGCTGATCGCTCCCAGTAGCCGGCCGCCGGGTGATCAGCTGATCGCTCCCAGTAGCCGGCCGCCGGGTGATCAGCTGATCGCTCCCAGTAGCCGGGTGATCAGCTGATCGCTCCCAGTAGCCGGGTGATCAGCTGATCGCTCCCAGTAGCCGGGTGATCAGCTGATCGCTCCCAGTAGCCGGGTGATCAGCTGATCGCTCCCAAGTAGCCAGCCGCCGGGTGATCAGCTGAACGCTCCCAGTAGCCGGCCGCCGGGTGATCAGCTGATCGCTCGGCCGCCGAGAATGCGGGCGGGGGCGGAGTGCGGGGTGGGTGGAGCCGAGCGGGGCCATTGCGCTGAGGACAGGTGAGTGTGTGTGTGTGTGTATACATGCGGAGTGGAGTGTGGGAGGGGGCGGAGCCAAGCGGGGACGTGCCGGGCTCCCTGCACACGTACCCAGGGTAAATATCGGGTATAACTAGGCAAAGCACTTTGCTTGGTTACCCGATATTTACCTTGGTTATGGGTGCAGGGAGCCAGAGAGAGCATGCGCAGTGAAATCCTGAGGATTCCGCTGCTCAAAAAAACGAAACATGCTGCGTTCCTCCCGCTGGGTGGAAGCAACGCAGCGTCGCCCAGTGGAAGCAACGCAGGTCCTTTTGGCACAATCCGTCATCCATACAAGTCTATGGGAAACAGTGGAATCCGTTAACGGATTCCGCTGTTTTCCAAAAGGGCGGATTGTGACAGAAGGAAAAAAACAGAAGTGGGTCATTCCGTGTCAAGTGGACCAGTTTTAAAAATCGTCCCCACTCGACGTTCTCCGATTTTGCTGAAAATTTATAAGGATGTACATGTATGTTTGAAAAGAGGTTCTGTAAATTTTTAGGGCCAGATCTCAAATATATTGGGCACTGTTGACCTTTCACTGGAGGCCCCCCCCAAGCCTGCGGCTTCAGCTAAGAGGATTTAGCAAACTTTGGCACATAGCCATTAGAGTTCTATACTGGCTATGATGCTGAAATTTGGCATACTAGCTTAACTTTTGCTGCTAAACGCGATAAAATTATTACCGGCTATGACAAAACAATATTTCGGCCGCAATTTTGTGTCAAAGTAGCTTGCAAAACGCCTCGCATAAAATTTATGCCAAACTTTGCCCATATATAACTCAAGACCAAAACCCAATAGGAACTGGTGCTTTACCCTGTACAACAAACATCTTCATGACTTTGCATTGCTGCAATATCACGGTCAAAGCATATGTATTTGTGGAAATATTCACACCCACATATGACAAACTTAAAAAAACCGAATTTTACCTATTTTAGGTCAAATTTCCCAAAAAGGGTACCCCTAAAATATATTAATTCTGATATCATTTGAAAGAGCACATTTTTCTCTACAAGGATCATTGGGGTTTTTTTGGAGTCTCTCCATTTAAGAAAAGAAAAATGCCACTGAACATGGTGTTATTTATTAATACGCAATGAATGCTAACTGCACTATTCAAACCCTTGCGTTGGTCCATGGTGGTTATACCACAACCAATTCCCTAAGAATTGGTCTTATAATCCTATTAAGAATTGTAATAATGCTGTCTTTCGAGAATTGGCAGCCCCATCGCCTAGGAGCCATGGCCGATAGCCGTGCAAGGCCAGCCGCGGGTGGTCTCTTTATCGCAGGTTCCAAAGCCTGAGGGTGGGTGTCTTTGCCTAGGATCCCAAGCCTAATATTGGGAATCTTTTGTTGGTTCCCAAGCCATAATGTTCAGTCTAAGTAAGTGGTCTGGAATTGTTGCTAAATTTGCAATGAAAGATGAAGGGTCATTTGACACCCTTGTTGCAGTCCACACTTTCTTAACAGTAATTGTGGAGTATCTCAAGACTCTCATCAATGGGATTCGTCATATCCACTACTTCAGTGATGGATCTGCAGCCCAGTACAAAAATTTCAAATATTTTCTCAACTTGTGCCACCACAATGCTGATTTCAATATCAGCGCTGAATGGAATTTTTTTGGTACCAGTCATGGAAAGTCGCCCTGTGATGGGATTGGAGGGACAGCAAAGAGGTTGGCAGCTCGTGCCAGTCTTCAACGCCCAACTGAAAACCAAATACTGACCCCGGTGGATTTATTCAACTTTTGCAACGAGCAACTGAATGGAATCAAGGTTTTTTTTGTTCCAAAAGAAAAAATTGACGAAATACGGGTAGTTCAAGAGGAAAGGTTCAAAGATGGACATACAATTGCTGGAACAAGAGAAAGTCACCAGTTTGTGCCAATTGATGACAAAAAGATTCGCATTTCAAGGGTGTGAAATGACCCTTCATCTTTCATTGCCCATGTAGATGGATCTGTCAGATCAGAAATGCCTTTTGTGCCAATTGCAAACCTCCAGCCAGGGCAATACATTGCCTGCATTTACGATAGGAACTGGTGGATTGGAAATATTTCTGAAATTTCAGTCGACGACCATGATGCATTAATACATTTTATGCATCCTCATGGAGCAGCTAGCTGCTTTCACTGGCCTGTGAGAAATGATACATGCTGGATTCCCGAGCCGTCAATCATTGCAATAATTCCAGCACCAGCTGCAACAGCAATGGGCCGACAATACAGCTTCTCTGACCCGATCATGTTGCAAATTCAGCAACAATTCCAGACCACTTACTTAGACTGAACATTATGGCTTGGGAACCAACAAAAGATTCCCAATATTAGGCTTGGGATCCTAGGCAAAGACACCCACCCTCAGGCTTTGGAACCTGCGATAAAGACACCACCCGCGACTTGCCTTGCACGGCTATCGGCCATGGCTCCTAGGCGATGGGGCTGCCAATTCTCGAAAGACAGCATTATTACAATTCTTAATAGGATTATAAGACCAATTCTTAGGGAATTGGTTGTGGTATAACCACCATGGACCAACGCAAGGGTTTGAATAGTGCAGTTACCATTCATTGCGTATTAATAAATAACACCAGGTTCAGTGGCATTTTTCTTTTCTTAAATGGAGAGACTCCAAAAAAACCCCCAATGATCCTTGTAGAGAAAAATGTGCTCTTTCAAATGATAACAGAATATATTTTAGGGGTACCCTTTTTGGGTAATTTGACCTAAAAATAGGTAAAATTCGTTTTTTTAAAGTTTTTCATCATATGTGGGTGTGAATATTTCCACAAATACATATGCTTTGACCGTGATATTGCAGCAATGCAAAGTCATGAAGATGTTTGTTGTACAGGGTAAAGCACCAGTTCCTATTGCTTTTTGGTCTTGAGTTATATATGGGCAAAGTTTGGCATAAATGTTATGCGAGGCGTTTTGCAAGCTACTTTGACACAAAATTGCGGACGAAATATTGTTTTGTCATAGCCGGTAATAATTTTATCGCGTTTAGCAGCAAAAGTTGAGCTAGTATGCCAAATTTCAGCATCATAGCCAGTATAGAACTCTAATGGCTATGTGCCAAAGTTTGCAAAATCCTCTTAGCTGAAGCCGCAGCCTTGGGGGGGCCTCCAGTGAAAGGTCAACAGTGCCCAATATATTTGAGATCTGGCCCTAAAAATTTACAGAACCTCTTTTCAAAGATACATGTACATCCTTATAAATTTTCAGCAAAATCGGAGAACGTCGAGTGGGGACCACTGGTCCACTTGACACGGAATGACCCAAGTGTGAAAGTACAAATATATCTATAAACCCTTAAAACATCATTTTATTATAAAATTTAAAAACATCCAAAATACACACTATAGAACCTAAAGTGCACAGGTGGAGAAGGGAGGAGGGTAAAGGATAAAGTAACCCCTAAATATAAACCTCCCTCCTGTCCACTACCTCACGCGGGGGTTGGCACCCTAAAAGCACGATATGGCGCCCCCACTCACCGCCGGCTATCCTTAGCCTGCCCTAGTTAACCCTAGCGGCAGGTTTGAAAGGTGCTCAAAAACTCATAAAGTGCATAAGTGCGGATAGCTAATGAGGTATAAAAAGAGGATCATGTAAATCAATTGGCCTTAGAGGTTAGGCGAGGATGCGCCAGAAAACGTGGAGGGGACCTTAATAACTGTCTCCTAACCACTCCCAACCAAAGGCGACAATTGGATCATGTATCAGTGATGAGTACACCCCTTTCTTAGTCCCCTGCATTTTTGATTAAGCACATGCACTTTCTGGTTTAAAATGCTGCTGTAAATTTATTATTGCATCCTAGTATAAGTGCCTCCTTATCGTTATTTATCACTATGCACTTTAGGCCCACAGCACAGGCACTTTATATTTGTATGCATATTGTCTGATAGGGTGCAATAGGGACTCTTTAGGGGCAGCCTTCGTGGTGTGGGGGCGCCATATGTTATCGTGTATTCAGAGTGCCGACCCCCGCTTGAGGTAGGGAGTGGTTAGGAGACAGTTATTAAGGTCCCCTCCACGTTTTCTGGCGCATCCTCGCCTAACCTCTAAGGCCAATTGATTTACATGATCCTCTTTTTATACCTCATTAGCTATCCGCACTTATGCACTTTATGAGTTTTTGAGCACCTTTCATACCTGCCGCTAGGGTTAACTAGGGCAGGCTAAGGATAGCCGGCGGTGAGTGGGGGCGCCATATCGTGCTTTTAGGGTGCCAACCCCCGCGTGAGGTAGTGGACAAGAGGGAGGTTTATATTTAGGGGTTACTTTATCCTTTACCCTCCTCCCTTCTCCACCTGTGCACTTTAGGTTCTATAGTGTGTATTTTGGATGTTTTTAAATTTTATAATAAAATGATGTTTTAAGGGTTTATAGATATATTTGTCACTTCAAATTTCCCTTCACTTTATATACCAAGTGTGAAAGTACCCTAAAGAAAAAAATGTTTTATATTGCCATTTTTTGAGAAGTGTAATATTTCATTATTTTTCTATTTTTTTATGCATTATTTTTCCATCCATAGAGCTTAGTGAGGACGTATTTTTTAGCTGAGTTTTATTTTATGGATACCATTTAGAGGTACACATGACATTTTGATAGCTTATTATTGTACTTTGCATTTTATTTTATAGAATGAAGATACTAAATTGCATAACTAGGCCAATTAATGAGCGCCCATCAGCCATGACCAAACGACCTTTCTTTGAGGGAACCCTAAACCTATTATCAAACATGTCTCTCCTTGGCTAAAACTCTCCAAATTTCAAGGGCAGGTGGGATCCCGCAATAATTGAAAACAGCCTCAAATGCATGTTTTTCACGGACGTGTTGAAGGTGCGTAAGGCCATCCATGTACCGTGATTTTGGCATGTGTTCTCCGTGTGCTATCCGTGATAGCACACAGATTAGCAACTTTTTACTCTCCTGTCTCCGGCGCTGCTGCTTCTGGGTCTGCGGTGCAGTGAATATGCATGAGCATAATGAGCGGGCCCAAAAGCAAGTGACACCAGCGCAGAAGACCGCATCGCTGGAGACACGCGAGTATAGAAAATCATTGTATTTCTCTGGTACATATCACATGGATCACATCATTGTGTGATTTGTGTAAGATCTGTGCTGCAGGAGAAATACGGACTTGTCGCCGTGCGGGACACACGGATATGCATGTGTGCTACACGGACACACATCTGTGAAAAAACACAGATTTGTGCGCAGACACATTCATTTTAATGGGTCTGCATTATCCGTGTCTCCGGTATGTATGAAAACGACGTCATATGTACCGGGATCACGGACATGTGAAGGGGGCCTTAGAAGGATTGGAGGAATGCTTGGCGAAATAAGTAAGCAATCAAAGAGATCAATATTAGGTTTAAGATCCCAGCAGAGGGAAAAGAAAAAAAAAAAAAAGATACACCTTGTCGCGGCTGATGGGCTCTCATGAATTGGCCAATTTAAGTACCTACATTTTATATTCTATGTAGAAGTAATGCAGTCTAAGTGTCATATATGAAATGTTTGCATGTAATCTTAGCTCTTACTGAGTGCTGCGGTATTCTTTTGTTTATATATTTTGGACTCTGTTCACAGTTGCTTTATTCTGTTTGGAGGTCCTGGTCTTTTTTTTTGGTTTCTTTGTTTTTTTACCTTTTCCTATATTTTCTTGGTTCCCCCAGTTGACTTGAACCTGTGTTCATCGGATGGCTTCTATTATATGCTACCATGTATAGTAAAATTGTGATAGTCATATGAAGCTTTAAAGGAGGATTAACACAGCAGTTTCGGAGGCCTTCAGCAAGCATTGGCTCCCTGGCGTCATTTAAATACCGCTCTCTGTGATTTATGGCGGCATGTATATGGTCCCACTGGTGTTTATTTACAAGCAATCAGCATATGTCCACTGCAGCCAATAAGTGTCCGCCCCGTATGACTATACAAATCAGAGTGAAGAGGGGGTTAATGCCGCGCATCAGCCAAAATGAAGATGTAGCACGTTGATGTTATAAACATATTCTTTTATTCCATCGGTCTACGCGTTTCGAGGATACACCTCTTCTTCAGGACCAGTGCATCAACATAGTATAGCATAAATGAAGATGTCAGACATATATATACAGCTGATAACAGAGAGCACCGCCCATTAGATGAAAGAAAAAAAAGAAAAAAAAAAACTAGTGGGAGGAACCACTGATTCAGTGACATAACAGATATTTAGTAGAACTCAAATTCACATATAGACTAATAGATAATAATGAATAACAAATATAAAATTTATAGGAGTGACAAATTATTCTGAAAAGAAAAAAAGAAAACAGAAATCATTATATAAAGAAAAAAAAAAAAAAAAAAACCTTTTCTAGGTGTGAACATTACACTAGAACCCACATAGGGTGGATTCCTTAAAACCTCAAAGTCAGTGTTATTAGTGAAACTGGCTATTCCATATTCTGTGAAAGATGTGTAGGAAATAAAAGAATCAAATGTGAAAACAAAAGAGGAGTGTATGGTATGAGATCTATGTGTATTAAAGGGATAGGGTCTATGTGTATTAAAAAACCTGAAGTGACATTCACAATTAATAAAAAATAGCGCTGACCGGAAAAAACATTAAAAATAGGTAAAAACCTTTATTAAGAGCAATAAAAAATGTTAAAACTTGTAGAAACATCACCACAGAGAAAAAGGAAAATTCGTGTTATATTCAGGGCTCAGGAGCGAGTAGTATAACAGAGCGCTGATAGAAGACAGGTCAAGAAAGTTCAGACCGTGGGAAATAATGCTTATGCGCATGTCCTGCAAGGTCATCCCAGTGCAGATGCTAGTCAATTGCATATCTAGGGGGCCCATAGGAGAGATGCTGCATAGAGGAGAAAAATATACACATATATATATATATATATATATATATATATATATATATATATATATATATATATATACATACATACATACATATACATACACATACATACATATATATGTATGTACATATATATACATACATACACATACATATAAGTACAAGAAAAAACCCAAAAAGTGCAGTAGATCACAGGAGTATATTCATAGTAGATGAGGGAAGGGATTTAATAAATAAATAAAACCAAAAATAGTATCGGCAGTAAGAGGAAGCCCCGTATGACTGGCATTATTGCTTAGCACCAAGCATACGAGGGTAAAACTTGAGGGGTTTAAAATAAAAAGGGACACACGTGGCGCCACTCTAAATGTAGTACTTCGAAACCATAAAAAATGATTAAGAAATGTGCATAAATTGCACTCACCTTGTTTCAAGTTCGGTCAAACCCATAGATCCCTTTAGGATCAATCTCTGTGCTGATCTGCTGCTCACTAGGATCGGATACACTGTGAAATCACCTCCACAGGAAACCAGGAAATTGAAGTGCTTTCAAAATCCTTCAAATCAAAAAAAAACGTGGCGCTGATCCCCAAAATGTATCATATCAGAAAAATTTGTATTCGGCTACTATAAAATATTACATAAAATATTTTATGTAATATTTTATAGTAGCCGAATAAAAAAATCTTCTGATATAATATATTTGGGGATCAGCGCCACGTTTTTTGGACTTGAAGGATTTTTCAAGCACTTCAATTAGCACCAAGCATGGTGCCAGAAGCATCCTATATGCCCACGATTTGGCAGCAGTGGTCACTTGTGGATTGCTTCTAAACAAAGACCAAGACAATTGTTGACGCGCCAGTGTTGGTTAGGTAGAGAAGAAGCTCTTTTGCCATGTTAGAACGTGGCAACTGTATAGAAAAAATAGACAATCCCTGTAAGGTAGTCGCAGATTAAGATTTGTGGTATGAGTTGGGAACCCCATTTATGATGGATGGCACGGTGGCTCAGTGGTTAGCACTGCAGTCTTGCAGCGCTGGGGTCCTGGGTTCGAATCCCACCAAGGACACCATCTGCAAGGAGTTTGTATGTTCTCCCCATGACTGTGGGGATTTCCTCCGGGTTCTCCGGTTTCCTCCCACACTCCAAAGACATACAGATAGGGAATTTAGATTGTGAGCCCCCATGGGGACAGTGTTCCTGATGTATGTAAAGCGCTGTGGAATATGTTAGCACTATATAATAATAAAGATTTATTTTATTTTTTTATGATGCCTATAAGCTGTAAAAGGTCACATGGACAGTGGCTGATGTAAGGAGGCTGTCATACAAAGAGGAATCCCATGCACATGCCCAGTGTGCTGGGACACAGCAGATCCGGCGGCGCCGCATTACCTCTGTGTCGTAGAATATGCATCTCCCGTCGTACGTGCCAATCACCGCGTGTTTGCCGTTCTGACAGAAATTGGCAGCGGTAATGAGCTTCGTCTGTCCATCGATTTCATTCCACAAGGCAACTTTCTTGTCCGGAATGTTCCAAAGCCGAAGTTTCCCGTCCAAGGATCCGCTTAAGAAGTATCTGTCATCCTACAAAAATGAACAATGGAACATTAAAGGTTCTGTGGGCAGCAAATGAGCAAAACTGATCACGGCGAACATTAAAAATGTTGCTGTAAATGCTCCTGTAAAAAAGTTGAAAAAACTACGGGGTGCTCACATGTGTGGCCAACACACCTAGCTGGAATCTGCTGCATCCCCAGAAAAATGGCTGTAACAGGACACATGCAAAACACATACAACTTCATCACACATACTAATAGTGCCGCAGTCGCTCCTGTGTGCAAATGTTCTTTTTTCGATTCTGCATTTCATTAATTAAAATTATATGGTAACACGAGGTCTTGTTTTTATGCAGCACAAATTGTACTCGATTTTGGGGCTGTTGGTGAGTACATATAACTTAAGGTTTACTTGTGATAGTTGTATATATAAATATATATCTCTCATGAAAAAAACAGTCAGAATTTTAGCCAGAAAAGTGGCTTTTTTTACACTTCTCATCGATGTACAGTCATTTTTTACAGTAATTAATTATTTACACTTTACAATGTATCCATAAAAATCAGATGTCACTCTGTGGAATCTGAGGGAGAATTTGGAGGTGGAGAGGCGGGGGGGGGGGGGGGAATCTGCAGAGGGGGAATCTGGAGGCGGAAGGGGGGAGCAGGAGGCGGAAGGGGGGAATCTGGAGGCAGAAGGGGGGGAGCAGGAGGCAGAAGGGGGGAATCTGGAGGCAGAAGGGGGGAATCTGGAGGCAGAAGGGGGGAATCTGGAGGCAGAAGGGGGGGAATCTGGAGGCAGAAGGGGGGGAATCTGGAGGCAGAAGGGGGGGAATCTGGAGGCAGAAGGGGGGAATCTGGAGGCAGAAGGGGGGAATCTGGAGGCAGAAGGGGGGAATCTGGAGGCAGAAGGGGGGAATCTGGAGGCAGAAGGGGGGAATCTGGAGGCAGAAGGGGGGAATCTGGAGGCAGAAGGGGGGAATCTGGAGGCAGAAGGGGGGAATCTGGAGGCAGAAGGGGGGAATCTGGAGGCGGAAGGGGGGAATCTGGAGGCGGAAGGGGGGAATCTGGAGGCGGAAGGAGGGTATCTGGAGGCGGAAGGAGGGTATCTGGAGGCGGAAGGAGGGTATCTGGAGGCGGAAGGAGGGTATCTGGAGGCGGAAGGAGGGTATCTGGAGGCGGAAGGAGGGTATCTGGAGGCGGAAGGAGGGTATCTGGAGGCGGAAGGAGGGTATCTGGAGGCGGAAGGAGGGTATCTGGAGGCGGAAGGAGGGTATCTGGAGGCGGAAGGAGGGTATCTGGAGGCGGAAGGGGGGAATCTGGAGGCGGAAGGGGGGAATCTGGAGGCGGAAGGGGGGAATCTGGAGGCGGAAGGGGGGAATCTGGAGGCGGAAGGGGGGAATCTGGAGGCGGAAGGGGGGAATCTGGAGGCGGAAGGGGGGAATCTGGAGGCGGAAGGGGGGAATCTGGAGGCGGAAGGGGGGAATCTGGAGGCGGAAGGGGGGAATCTGGAGGCGGAAGGGGGAGCAGGCGGCGGAAGGGGGAGCAGGCGGCGGAAGGGGGAGCAGGCGGCGGAAGGGGGAGCAGGCGGCGGAAGGGGGAGCAGGCGGCGGAAGGGGGAGCAGGCGGCGGAAGGGGGAGCAGGCGGCGGAAGGGGGAGCAGGCGGCGGAAGGGGGAGCAGGCGGCGGAAGGGGGAGCAGGAGGCGGAAGGGGGAGCAGGAGGCGGAAGGGGGGAATCTGGAGGCGGAAAGGGGGAATCTGGAGGCGGAAGGAGGGAATTTGGAGGCGGAAGGAGGGAATCTGGAGGCGGAAGGAGGGAATCTAGAGGCGGAAGGAGGGAATCTGGAGGCGGAAGGAGGGAATCTGGAGGCGGAAGGAGGGAATCTGGAGGCGGAAGGAGGGAATCTGGAGGCGGAAGGGGGGAATCTGGAGGCGGAAGGGGGGAATCTGGAGGCGGAAGGGGGGAATCTGGAGGCGGAAGGGGGGAATCTGGAGGCGGAAGGGGGAGCAGGAGGCGGAAGGGGGAGCAGGAGGCGGAAGGGGGAGCAGGAGGCGGAAGGGGGAGCAGGAGGCGGAAGGGGGAGCAGGAGGCGGAAGGGGGAGCAGGAGGCGGAAGGGGGAGCAGGAGGCGGAAGGGGGAGCAGGAGGCGGAAGGGGGAGCAGGAGGCGGAAGGGGGAGCAGGAGGCGGAAGGGGGAGCAGGAGGCGGAAGGGGGAGCAGGAGGCGGAAGGGGGAGCAGGAGGCGGAAGGGGGAGCAGGAGGCGGAATGGGGAGCAGGAGGCGGAAGGGGGAGCTGGAGGCGGAAGGGGGAGCTGGAGGCGGAAGGGGGAGCAGGAGGCGGAAGGGGGAGCTGGAGGCGGAAGGGGGAGCTGGAGGCGGAAGGGGGAGCTGGAGGCGGAAGGGGGAGCTGGAGGCGGAAGGGGGAGCTGGAGGCGGAAGGGGGAGCTGGAGGCGGAAGGGGGAGCAGGAGGCGGAAGGGGGAGCTGGAGGCGGAAGGAGGAGCTGGGGGGGGCACAGGTGGAAGAGAAGGAGCTGGAGGCAGGAGGGGGATCTGGAGGCAGAAGGGTGAATGGGGGGGCAGAGGTGGAAGAGGCGGAGCTGGAAGCAGAGGTAGGCGCTGGAAACAGAGGGGAGAGCTCAAAGCAAAAGGTGGAAGGGGGTGGGGCTGTAAGCAGAGGGGGCGTGGCTGTATGCAGAGGGAGGAGCTGTAGGCAAAGCTCTGCCCCCTCCTCTATCTCCATAGAATCTCATCAGCACTATTTGCCATCTCAGTAATAGGAAAGTCTTCACTGAATACAGATTTTACCTCAGAATTAATAACTTTGTGAATGACTGAGCAATTCTGGCAGAGAAAGAAGCAGAATCCTCTGATAAGATACATTACAAAGTTTCTTATTTTCATGTGTATTACTGATTTAAAAAATAAAAATTAAAAATGTCGGTTACGCTTTAAATGTGCGGCAGGGTGCAGTGGCCGGTGCTTTACCACAGGTAAATTTCTCTTTACAAATTATATACTTTCCAAATTTCCTTTCATGTTCCGGATTTATATCCGTTCTTCCCCCCGATGCTGCGATCCACAAAACATAATCATATCCCTGAACAATTAGCAAACCTTTTATAGTCGCTAATAAAATGAACAAACTCCAGCCGGGCGCAGGCAGCGAGTAACTTATATATGCACAGAAGAACAATAACAAAACTATATTTCACAGCGATTAAAGGGATGCGTGCTATAATAAAACCCTCAGCGTAATAGCAAAATGAGGGTAAAGGCGGCGATAACTAAAACAAACCCATACAGATCTTAATTTGTGAGGCATTTCTCATGGCAGTGGCATTACTGAATAGGACTAGATTAACCCCTGACCAGAAAGCTACTGGTGACCTCCGAAAAACAACATTATGTTCTAAGAGTCCATCTCCATTAACCTTTGTACACTCCCTCACTATTCTACACAAGGGCTGATGTCCTATATTAAAGGGAACCAAGCATCAGGATTTTCGTGTAGAAGCTGCAGCCAGTGCAGTACTGGCACTATCATGCACAGTGTGTACATACCATCAGGGGGCAGCTCGGGTGTTTAGGCAGTGAAATACAACTTTATAAAGTTTGAAATTTCGTGCACTTTTTGATTGACGTGTGCACCTCTGCAGATAATGTCCGGGCGGGTTATGCAGGAGTTCCCCGCCCCCCCACCAGCCTGTTCCTCCCTCTCTCCTGATGTCCGGGCGGGTTATGCACGTGTTCCCCGCCCCCCCCGCGCCGCCTGTTCCTCCCTCCCTCCCTCTGGCTGTATGTAAATATCTAATCTTCAGAAACATGGCGCCGGAGTGGGCCTCTGCGCATAGCGCTCATCTCCGGCGCCATGTTTCTGAAGCCCCCGCATTACACAACTTGGTGTCTGAGAGGGCGGCGCATGCGCCCTCGTTTCTTCACAGCCCGTTGTGACCGCGGGAGCGCGCGCGATTAGAACAGGACAGAACAGCTGACCGGAGGACGCGATTACCTGCAGCTCCTGTATCGTGCCGCCCCAGGACACCGGGCCAACACACCAGCCGGTGTGACATCGCTGTGGCGCCGCCCTCTCAGACACCAAGTTGTGTAATGCGGGGGCTTCAGAAACATGGCGCCGGAGATAAGCACTATGCGCAGAGGCCCACTCCGGCGCCATGTTTCTGAAGATTAGATATTTACATACAGCCAGAGGGAGGGAGGGAGGAACAGGCGGCGCGGGGGGGCGGGGAACACGTGCATAACCCGCCCGGACATCAGGAGAGAGGGAGGAACAGGCTGGTGGGGGGGCGGGGAACTCCTGCATAACCCGCCTGGACATTATCTGCAGAGGTGCACACGTCAATCAAAAAGTGCATGAAATTTCAAACTTTATAAAGTTGTATTTCACTGCCTAAACACCCGAGCTGCACCCTAATGGTATGTACACACTGTGCATGATAGTGCCAGTACTGCACTGGCTGCAGCTTATACACGAAAATCCTGATGTTTGGTTCCCTTTAAAGGACTAGTCCAGCGGGGGTGAATGTGGCCAGGACTGGGTATACAGGGACGCTCCAGCATTTGCGCTGCCGCCTTATACCATCTCTATGGGACTGTTCCCGCACTGGGCCTTTTTTCTTTTATTTTCCTGTTTGATGTACGAGAACTTGATTTTTGCAAGTTGCATTTCTGAATTACCATATGGGTTATTTTTATATTTTTGATAGATCGGACTTTTAAGGAAGCGGCGATAACAAATATGTTTATTATTACTCTTTTTTGCTTTCTTTTTAAAGAAAAAGGAGAAGTGATTTAATTTTTTATTTAAAATTTGTTTTAACTATTTTTTTTTAGTTCTTTTAGGGGATGTGCTTGTTTTATATACTGCAATTCAATAGTATTGAAGTATATAGTCAAAATGCCATTCTTCTAGTAAAGAGGATCGGTATGCAGGTTTTTGCTATGTACTTTGAAGACAGCATGCTGCAAGGGTTAATACAGAGGATTCAGGGATGCATGTCTTGTCAAAGTCCGATCTGTTGTTTATTTGCTATGTTTAAGCAGCAGGACCCTTATCATTGCGCAGACTACACTGTAACTGCAGTCCGGCACACCCCCTCCTCTGATTGTACATTGGCAGGGAGGTATCAATCTATAGAGAGCCTGCTGTGAGCGGGTGAGCTCTACTACATGTCTAAAGCTAAAAACTGTGATTGTATCAGAACGGCTGCACCCAGTAATCTAAGTGAAACATAGTTGGATTCAGGGTCTCTTTGCCTACATCATGCTGCTCTAAGATGAAGTAGCAAAAACCTGCTGACAGATTCTCTTTAAGACAAAAACTATGCCATGACATCCCATCGACACCTGTCCGACTGCATTGCAGGCTATGGCATGACCATGGCAGCCAATGTATCTGACAGTCGCGCCATTTAAATGCTACGGTCAGTGATTGACAGTAGCATTTAAATGGTCACAGTATACAGAGTGGAGCATGCTCGGTCACTGCTGTTATAGGCAGGTGCCGGCAGTGTAATTTTCCAGGTATGGTGCGGGCTCAGCTTCTGAGCCTGCTCCACACATGATGACCACATGTAGGACATACTGTTATGTCCTACGTCAGGATTCGCAACCAATCAATTAAAAACTGAACGGTTTCCTTCCAGAGGATGAGACTCTGATATTTACGTACGCGGGATCTTACAGTATAGGTATGTGCACGACCAGGACATAGGAAAGAAAACCCACTTACCCTCGGATGGAAAGCTATTGCTGTAACAAAATCTATATGCTGGAAACAACACAAACACTCCCTCCTGGATATGTGCCACAGGCGGACCGTCTTATCCATCGATGAGGACAGTAAGAAGTAATTCTGGGAAGAGAATACGATCAATTAGTGTCAGGAGCAAACACGACATGAGTTCTCGTCTACAGAGACAGCGTCTAGTCAAGCTCCTGACGATCCGTTATAGGGGGATCATTACCCGCGGAGGCTCGGCCGGGCCGCGGCTGTAATTGCATCCATGTGATTTGTGCTCTTTCCTATAATTACGTAGCAGAACCACTGTTATGGACAATGAATGGCCGTTAAATACAGAATAGAAAAGAAAAAAGCGCTTACAGCATATTGATTAGATACTGTCCTGTTCAATGTACTTTATGTTCAGTGGCGAGAGCAGCTCTTTAAAACGTAAAATATAGCAGATCCTCCCCCCGTTATAGCGTGCGGTTGCGTCTGGACAAGGTTAAAGCAGGGAATGAGGCCATGTGAGGTAAAACGCTGCTTGTGAAGCGAGGGTAGGAGGGTTAATCACTGACTTCTTAAGGTAATATTTACACAGGCAGCTCCAAATGGCACATTTTTTACGGACTTGGTTATTACCAATCAAACTTTACCCACGCAGACAAGAGGGACGCAGACAAGAGGGACGCAGACAAGAGTCACGCAGACAAGAGTCACGCAGACAAGAGGGACGCAGACAAGAGTCACGCAGACAAGAGTCACGCAGACAAGAGTCACGCAGACAAGAGTCACGCAGACAAGAGTCACGCAGACAAGAGTCACGCAGACAAGAGTCACGCAGACAAGAGTCACGCAGACAAGAGGCACACAGACAAGAGGCACACAGACAAGAGGCACACAGACAAGAGGCACACAGACAAGAGGCACACAGACAAGAGGCACACAGACAAGAGGCACACAGACAAGAGGCACACAGACAAGAGGCACACAGACAAGAGGCACACAGACAAGAGGCACACAGACAAGAGGCACACAGACAAGAGGCACACAGACAAGAGGCACACAGACAAGAGGCACACAGACAAGAGGCACACAGACAAGAGGCACACAGACAAGAGGCACACAGACAAGAGGCACACAGACAAGAGGCACACAGACAAGAGGCACACAGACAAGAGGCACACAGACAAGAGGCACACAGACAAGAGGCACACAGACAAGAGGCACACAGACAAGAGGCACACAGACAAGAGGCACACAGACAAGAGGCACACAGACAAGATATGGCTGTGTTTCCAAATGCCACGCTTGCCATAAAGCATCCAGGGGCCTATTAATGACGGCCTGTTTTAATGGCATCATGGCAATGAAATGCACCCGATGCATCACAAAGTAAAAAAGGCTGTCCTAACAAGTGCAGGTATTTTCTGCGAGGCCAAATAATCTATACAAAATATTTTACAACAAATTGTTTTTATTTTTAGCTACATAGCAAGTACAGGTACAATGAATGCAAGACAAGAAAGATGCAATTTGCAGTAAACCTTTGTGCAGTGTTTGGCACATTGTTTCCGGATGCACAATGAAAAAATGCTGCATGTATGAAAACCACTATTCAATTACTATATGGGCTAGGGCACATGGAGAGTAAAACGGCCAAAGTAGAATGCGATAAAAAAAAAAATAATCTCATTCCACTCAGATCCAAGTCATTCTCTGGGGTCGTTTTCATCTGCGATTATTTTCTCAGCCCTCATCAGACAGAGAAAACAGGCGCAGCATGCTGCTGGTGAAATCCGATTCGTATTCTCTCACACCCACACAAGTTTATGGGTGCAAGAGAAACATCGTACTGCACTCAGATGACACCAGAGTACAGTGTGATTATTGCATCAGCTGGCAATGGAGGAGATAGGGAGATTATTTTCCCCCTCTCCTTCGCAGCTGGGATCCGATCACAGGCTCGGGTCACAGTGGCAGCACAGCGGGAGCCGAGGGTCATTAGCATATCGTATCCAATGCACTCACATCAGATGCCATACGGTTTTGTGGCACAAGCCTAAGGAGAAGAAAAATATGGCATTACTGCTACAGAGCCACTTAGGCTGTGTTCACACAGTGTTTTTATCTTGTTTTTTGAGGCTTTCTTTATTGCAGTTTTGTTGCAAAACTGCAAGCAAATCCTGATGCCCGCAATGTCAATGATAATTCTGAAGTGTAGTGCGCATGTTGAGTTTGTTTTCTTGCAAATTTGGTGAAGAAAATCATATGCAGTATGTCACTATTTTCAGCATTTTTGCCTGTAATTTTCACCATTGAAAGCAACAAAAACAAACAAAAAAAAAAAAACAGGCGAAAAGCACATTAAAAAAACCCCACACTTTTTTGAACTGTGTTTTTCCTGTCAAGAGATGCAGGAATTTCTGCAACAAAATACTCAACATTTGCACACACCCTGTGCATTCTTCGCTAATAAATATTTGAATATTTTATTTTTATTTGAATATATATGTTTTTATTAAATGTGTGTAATTGGTTTGAATTGCAGAGTGCTTGTAAAAATTCTGCAGTTTTATTAAAAAAACCTTTCTGTTCTAAATAAAAGGATGTATTTTTTTTATTTTATAGTTTAGAGCTTGTTGCCTCTGCAGTGGCCGGTTTTCTAGGGAAGAAGCTGGTGAAAGAGCTGCTCTGAGGATCACTAGATCAGAGAAAGCACTGCTCTGAGGCTGACTGGATCACTAGGATAGGAGAAAATGCTGGTCTGAGGCTGACTGGATCGGAAAAGCTCTGCTCTGAGGCTGACTGGATTGCTAGGATCAGAAAAGCACTGCTGTGAGGATCACTGGATCGGTGAAAGCGCTGCTCTGAGGCTGACTGGATCACTAGGATTGGAGAAGGTGCTGCTCTGAGGCTGACTAGATCACTAGGATAGTCGAAAACGTTGCTGTGAGGCTGACTGGATCACTAGGAGCCGAGAAAGCGCTGCTCTGAGGCTGACTGGATCACTAGGAGTGAAAAAAACCACTGCTCTGAGGCTGACTGGATCACTAGGAGCCAAGAAAGCGCTGCTTTGAGGATCACTGGATAGAAGAAGCCCTGCTTTGAGGCTGACTGGATCGCTAGGATCGGAGAAGGTGCTGCTATGAGGACGACTGGATCACTAGGATAAGAGAAAGCGCTGCTCTGAGGCTGACTGGATCACTAGGATAAGAGAAAGCGCTGCTCTGAGGCTGACTGGATCACTAGGATAAGAGAAAGCGCTGCTCTGAGGCTGACTGGATCACTAGGATAGGAGAAGGTGCTGCTCTGAGGCTGACTGGATCACGAGGATCCGAGAAACGCTGCTCTGAGGCTGACTGGATCACGAGGGACCGAGAAACGCTGCTCTGAGGCTGACTGGATCACGAGGATCGGAGAAACGCTGCTCTGAGGCCAACTAGATCACCAGGATCTGACCAGCCTTACATTTCCCCTGCACTTCTCTGATGCTTCAGAGGCAAAGCGGCTTCATAAAGGAGGTTCAGAGGGAGTGTATTACAGGCAGGCGGCACCGCCATGAACGGTCCATCATCAGGAGCGCACCGCCCCCTGGCAATAGGGAACAGAGCCTTGAATTCCTGAAGAACAAATCTCTAAGTTAACATCTGGATGAACATTGTGCTGCTCGGTCATCAGTAAATAAGGTACTGTGCAGTCAGAGCTCGTTCACATACTCTTTTTGGTTTTTATATACTTACTTTAGACCAGGACAGATCAAGAAGATCCGCTGTGTGTCCTTTATATTTACAAAACGGCACCTGGCGGAAAGGTGCATTTTTATCATCTGGATCTACGTCATCTGCTCCACCGTATGCCTACAAAATAAATGCACACAAGCACAGCATAAAACAAGGTAAGAGACGCAGTAAAAGGTCTTTATGAATACAGAAGCAACCTCACACTTAAAGGGGTTGTCCAATATCCTTCACATAGATCATTAATATCAGATCTGTGTGGGTGGGACATCCAGCACCCCCCTTCAGTTGTTTCCAATGGCGGTTGGATATGTTCAGTTGTGGAGCTGCACTCTACAGCTCCGTCAACTGTATGATGAGTATAGCGGGGTATTGGCTGATCGGTGGGGGAGGGGAGAGGGGTGCCGGGTGTTGCAATCTGACTGATCTGATATTCAAGGCCATCAAAATAAAAGTAGTGGACCACCGCCTTAAATAAAACATAAATGCTCAAACCTATTGGTGAAAAGAGTCCATTTTCCACTTCATGGAGAACAGATGCGAATTATCCTCATAAAAGCCATGGGACGCATACACCCGGCTTCATAGTGCGCATGACCGGAAGAGCCTAAACCCGCCGTCGGAAGGGGTGACAACGGCCAGGTACACGATACCGATGATACTGGGCATTGAATAGAATGTTAGTACACCTCTGTGGGCGTGCTAACATGCTAAGAGGGCGGACTAGTCGGGGGAAGTAACGCCCTTGGGACTAGTCCACGCGCTCCTTAGCATATAATAATGGATCTTTAGAAATACTTTTTCTAAAGATTTCTATATCTATGCTACTAGATACAGGGACGGTTAGACAGGGATTAGCAATATGCACCCAGAACTGCTCGTGGTTCTGGGTGCATATTGGACCTTACAGGTTCACTTTAATTTGAAAGATGAAGAACTGATATATAAAAAAAAATAAAAATAAGTCCTACACCATCAATACCAACGTCCAGAAAGTAGAAATCTACGGCAAACACCATCCAGTATTCCAAAGTGCTTCATTCCATCGTTATGTGCAGTTAAAAGTAGTGGGGAGAGAGCCGAGTGCAGACCCCCTATAGACGACGGCCGTTTCGCACCTCCTTGTGCTTCAATGGTACCCATTGAAGCACAAAGAGGTGCGAAACGGCCGTTGTCCATAGGGGGCCTGCACTCTGCTCCCTCCCCGCTACTTTTAACTGCACATAACGATGGAATAAAGCACTTTGGAATACTGGATGGTGTTTGCCGTAGATTTCTACTTTCTGGACATTGGTTTGGATTTTCTCCCTCCTTGTCTACGTGCTCTCATGACTATTGTTTTCATAAGGAGGACTGAAGCTGACCAATAAATCCAGTGATAAGGTATTGCACGGTTTGGTGCAGAAACCACTTCTGCATAGTATATATGACATCCTACACCATCAATATTGCAGCTAATACCTAGCAGGGTAGATGGACAGTAATAGCATGCATTTCAGATCTGAAGAAGGTATACGTACCGCTTCTGTGTCAGATTTGGAAGAATTAAGACTTTCCTGAGATGGCGATGGAGACACGCGCCCTAAAAAAAAAATAAAGAAAAAGTAGAATTAATGCAAAGCGCTCCATTAGGAAAGATCTAAGTGGCTGCAACTATTTGGCGTGAAGGACAGAGGCAATATATTGGAAGTCTATGCACAGATCTGCCTGAGCGAGCGTCCTTGCAGCACATGTAATTAATCATATTGCAGAAATGTGAAAATGCAAGGTATATTAGAAAAGCCGTGTTCTGCAATACTCGGGCAGCTCAATACACGTCTGTTGTAGTAATGGAAACCAATTCCATCCATAGTGAACAGTGTTTTAGCGATGGCTCAATAAATACTGAGCCTTACCAGGAGTTCACAAATCTTTACTGCAATCCTCCCATGAGAATACATTACAATTTGCCATTGATTGCAACCCAACATAACAGTGACAAGGGGTCCTTTACTCTGAATTATTGCAATGTTATAAGGTGAGTAAAGATGCTGTTACACAGACCAGAAACCAGCATCGATTGACGATATATCAAGTTGATCTGCGCTCAATTAGCTCTATTTACATAGAGCAATTATCGCCCCTCTGCAACCTGCATAAGGGTGAACTACCATTCCCATGAGCTTTTGTTTCATAGTTTCCATTGCTGTTGTCCGCACATCTCTGTGTAAGGTGATGAGTGACTTTAATGTGCGCGTGTAAGCTATGTTCATACAGGGAATAATCGGGATCAAGCTGTCCTATGAATGTGCACACTGCCGATCAGCTTGATTAAAGGGACCACATAAAGCCCTAAGTGAAAAGTATAAATTAACTGCCAAAAGGAAAAAAAAAAAAAAAAAGTTGTGTTCTCAGAGTTGGTGCAAATCAAATTGCAGAAATCTGGTCCAGCCGCATTGTCAGTAATCTATGGTCGCTGGAATGGAGCCCTGAGAACAGCTTCCTACCTGATGACATCTGCGCTTCTTTTGGATTAGCAGGCCTGGTACGGCATTGATCAAAAGGAGAAGAGCAAGGAGATGGGGTGGAATTAGAGCCAAGGAGACCGGAAGGGGGGGGGGGGAGAAGAGCCAAGGAGACGGGGGAGGAGAAGAACCAAGGAGACGGGGGAGGAGAAGAGCCAAGGAGACGGGGGAGGAGAAGAGCCAAGGAGACGGGGGAGGAGAAGAGCCAAGGAGACGGGGGAGGAGAAGAGCCAAGGAGACGGGGGAGGAGAAGAGCCAAGGAGACGGGGGAGGAGAAGAGCCAAGGAGACGGGGGAGGAGAAGAGCCAAGGAGACGGGGGAGGAGAAGAGCCAAGGAGACGGGGGAGGAGAAGAGCCAAGGAGACGGGGGAGGAGAAGAGCCGAGGAGACGGGGGAGGAGAAGAGCCGAGGAGACGGGGGAGGAGAAGAGCCGAGGAGACGGGGGAGGAGAAGAGCCAAGGAGACGGGGGAGGAGAAGAGCCAAGGAGACGGGGGAGGAGAAGAGCCAAGGAGACGGGGGAGGAGAAGAGCCAAGGAGACGGGGGAGGAGAAGAGCCAAGGAGACGGGGGAGGAGAAGAGCCAAGGAGACGGGGGAGGAGAAGAGCCAAGGAGACGGGGGAGGAGAAGAGCCAAGGAGACGGGGGAGGAGAAGAGCCAAGGAGACGGGGGAGGAGAAGAGCCAAGGAGACGGGGGAGGAGAAGAGCCAAGGAGACGGGGGAGGAGAAGAGCCAAGGAGACGGGGGAGGAGAAGAGCCAAGGAGACGGGGGAGGAGAAGAGCCAAGGAGACGGGGGAGGAGAAGAGCCAAGGAGACGGGGGAGGAGAAGAGCCAAGGAGACGGGGGAGGAGAAGAGCCAAGGAGACGGGGGAGGAGAAGAGCCAAGGAGACGGGGGAGGAGAAGAGCCAAGGAGACGGGGGAGGAGAAGAGCCAAGGAGACGGGGGAGGAGAAGAGCCAAGGAGACTGGGGAGGAGAAGAGCCAAGGAGACTGGGGAGGAGAAGAGCCAAGGAGACTGGGGAGGAGAAGAGCCAAGGAGACTGGGGAGGAGAAGAGCCAAGGAGACGGGGGAGGAGAAGAGCCAAGGAGACTGGGGAGGAGAAGAGCCAAGGAGACGGGGGGGGGGGGGTGAGGAGAGCCAAGGAGACGGTGGGAGAGGAGCCAAGGAGACGGGGAGGGGGGGGGTGAGGAGAGCCAAAGAGACAGGGGGAAGAAGAGCCAAGGAGATGGGGGGGAAGAAGAGCCAAGGAGACGGGGGGAAGAAGAGCCAAGGAGACGGGGGGGAAGAAGAGCCAAGGAGACGGGGGGGAAGAAGAGCCAAGGAGATGGGGGGGAAGAAGAGCCAAGGAGATGGGGGGAAAGAAGAGCCAAGGAGATGGGGGGGGAAGAAGAGCCAAGGAGATAGGGGGAAAGAAGAGCCAAGGAGATGGGGGGGAAGAAGAGCAAAGAGACGGGGGAGAAGAGAAAGGAGAAGGAGAAGAAGGAGAAGAGCACAGAAGAAGAAAAGTAAGGAGAAGAGCTAATCAGAACGCGAAGGGTAGAAGATGCTGGGACGTAGATGGCTGTTCTCAAGGTTCCATTCTGTTGCCGATAGGAAACGATTTGCGGGACTCTAGTTCTCCGTCCTCCTGCTGATCAGTGCATACCTTCTGTGTTGTACTTGATCCTCATGTTATTGAAATAATCAAAAGCATTTTTGAGAACCCATATCCGCACAATATTATCTTGTCCGGCAGAGGCAAGTAACCTTCCACAGTGTGAAAACTTCATTGTCCAGACCGCGCCCTGCAAAGAAATATGGACAAATATCTAGACAAATACTTTTTACCAAAAAAAAAACCAAAACAGTTTAACTTGTTTTCAACTAGGGAAACATAATTACCATATGTTCCCCGCTCAAGTCTTGCACAACTTTGATTTGCTCAAAGTCGTAAGGACCCTTGAAGCCATGAGCAGCTTTAAACTTCACCGGCCTGGTGTACGGCATCCCCTCATCGTCGCTGGATGACGGGTCGTCTGGATCGTTGTGAAAAACTGAGGAAAGGAAAAATGTTAATATGGAAGAAGACTACAAGCTAACGTATATCCGTGCAAATGTGAGGAGTGAGGAGACGTCAAAAACTGCAGTTTCATGTTGCAATTAGGGGCATTAATAATTTTTAAGGGGGCAAACATGACATTATTACTTTATACAGGGACTTGGCACGCAATTATAAGAAAACACTCGGGGCCTTTGACCACTATTGCTTTGGAAGGTGAATAAAAATGGGCACAAGAGGCTTCTAAGATGTGTGGTCCCTGGCCATGGCTCAGATCTGAACGTGGCTTTCAAAACAAGAAATTATGGGGGTCCCTTGCGCTATAGGAAAATTCCGAACATTTAATGGGAACCTGTCAGCAATTTCACGCTGCACAAACCACGGGCAGCATGAAATCCAGACGGCCTCCATTATTTCAGAGAGCGACACTTTTTTTTGAAACAGAGCAGAATATTGGTAAAAACACAGGTCACAGAGAGAGGGGGGTTCACAGGGGTCAGCTTTAGTGACAGGTGTCCCCCTAAACACAAATATAGAGAGACATGTGTAAAAAAAAGAGGGACCCCTCGCCCAACACTCAGATTGTTTTTCTGAAATGTTGTTTTCTCTAAGTCACAATATTGTAGAGTATCTATACTGATTGACATTTTTGTGATTTTATCTTGATTATGATTAAAGTAGCATGAAACTGCCCTTCTTCCCTTTCCTCCCCCAAGGTTTTCCCCCTCTTCCCTTCTCCCCACCAAGGTTTTCCCCCCTCTTCCTTCCCCCCAAAGGTTTTCACCCTCTTCCCTCCCCGCCCCCCCAAGGTTTTCCCCCTCTTCCCTCCCCCCCAAGGTTTTCCCCCTCTTCTCTCCCCCCCAAGGTTTTCCCCCTCTTCCCTCCCCGCCCCCCCAAGGTTTTCCCCCTCTTCCCTCCCCCCAAGGTTTTCCCCCTCTTCTCTCCCCCCCAAGGTTTTCCCCCTCTTCCCTCCCCGCCCCCCAAGGTTTTCCCCCTCTTCCCTCCCCCCAAGGTTATTCCCCTCTTCCCTTCTCCCCCCAAGGTTGTCCCCCCTCTTCCTTCCCCCCCAAAAGGTGTTCCCCCCTCTTCACTCCCCCCAAGGTTCTCCCCCTCTTCCCTCTCCGCCCCCCCCAAGGTTCTCCCCCTCTTCCCTCCCCCCAAGGTTTTCCCCCTATTCCCTCCCCCCAAGGTTTTCCACCTCTTCCCCCCCCCAAGGTTTTCCACCTCTTCCCCCCCCCCCCAAGGTTTTCCCCCTCCTCCCTCCCCGCCCCCCAAGGTTTTCCCCCTATTCCCTCCCCCCAAGGTTTTCCACCTCTTCCCTCCCCCCCCCCAAGGTTTTCCCCCTCTTGCGACCTCCCAAGTCATCATTAAGTTATCACCTACCCACAGGACAGGCATAAAAGAGCCCCATCAGAATGGAACGTTGGAATTTTAGAGGTCTGTCAGTAAATAGGGACACAATTAGACACAAGCAGACTGGACAGTTTTCGAGTTCGGGTGCTTTATGTATGATGACCACTCTCCTGAGCATCCGTGTGCTCGGCTACGCTTGGTCCACTTGGAGCCGCTTGCAGTGTTTTAACGGCTTGCACTGGCGGTAACAACAAAGTGATCAATGTAGTCTGTACAAAAAAAAAACAAACAAAAAAACCCAAAAACCTCCTCCCTACACCAGAAGGGCTCTGTTCATGGCTGGCTGTATGTGGGTAAAGAACCGAACTGCCCAATCAGTGACTTCTACTGAGATTCGGTTCAAATTCGGTTCCAGAAAATAACTATCTAAAGTCCCGCTGGACCCGCAGACCCCAAACTCCTATGGTTCTGCTCATCTCTATACACAATTGATCTCACTTAAAAGTATGAGATCAGTTGTGAAATCTGTTTTTTTTTCAATATAAAAGGGAATCTGTCAGCACAGCAGGATTTTGCAAAGTAATCAGAGAGCAGCATAATGTAAGGGCTGAGACTCAAATTCCAGTGGTGTGTCACTTACTCGGCTGTGTGTTGATGTTTCAATAATAATGGTTTCTTGCATTGTTTACTATTAATTTTTATGTGTTGTATAATTTTGCTGTAAAAATAAAAATGAAGCTAATTTAAAATAAATAAATAATGGTTTCTTATAAGGAGATTATCACTGGAGCACTAGGTGTCTCATGCCTCCTGGTCCAACCACACCTCCACCACTGATTAGCAGTTTTTGTCACTATACAGTGTACACAGAAAGCATTCTGAGCACTGCTAGCCCTGCAGCAGAGAAAAAGTGATTGTATCAAAATGACAGCAATCAGACCAGCAAGTGACACATTGCAGGAATCAGGGTCTCAGCCTCTTCCAAGTGCTGCTAGACCTACAGCAGAAAAAACGAATTCTATCACAACTGTTGCACCTAGTGAACTAAGGATACGTTCGCACGTTGCGTTCTGCCATGACAAATATTCTGCAGTGTTTTGTCACTGCATGTGCGTTTCAAAACGCAGCCGAAAATCTGGATTTTGGATGTATTTTGAGTCCAGAATAGATGCAGAATTCATGCGCTCTGGATGCTTCCTCTGTCAGAGTGGGAAAAGCATCCAAAACGCACAAAAGAAGAAGTGATATGTTGCTTTTTTTGAAAGCAGCGATTCGGCCACAAATGTCAGCATGCAAAGAAGGGAATTTTGTTTACTTACCGTAAATTCCTTTTCTTCTAGCTCCAATTGGGAGACCCAGACAGTGGGTGTATAGCTACTGCCTCTGGAGGCCGCACAAAGAACTACACTTAAAAGTGTAAGGCCCCTCCCCTTCTGGCTATACACCCTCCCGTAGGAGTACAGATTCCTCAGTTTTAGTACCAAAGCAAGAAGGAGGAAAGCCAATAACAGTTTCAAAAACAAATTCAATCCGATAACTAGATCGGAGAACTTAAGAAACAACGTGAACAACATGTGCACCCGAAAAAAACGAAACCCTAAAAACAGATAGGGCGGGTGCTGGGTCTCCCAATTGGAGCTAGAAGAAAAGGAATTTACGGTAAGTAAACAAAATTCCCTTCTTCTTTTTCGCTCCTAATTGGGAGACCCAGACAGTGGGACGTCCAAAAGCAGTCCCTGGGTGGGTAAAAAGATACCACATGAACGGGCTGTCATACAGCCTCTTCCTACAGGTGGGCCACCGCCGCCTGAAGGACCTGTCTACCTAGGCTGGCGTCTGCCGAAGCGTAGGTATGCACTTGATAGTGTTTGGTAAACGTGTGCAGACTCGACCAGGTAGCCGCCTGGCACACTTGCTGAGCCGTAGCCTGATGCCTCAACGCCCAGGACGCACCAACGGCTCTGGTAGAATGGGCCTTCAGTCCAGATGGAATCTGAAGCCCAGCAGAACGGTATGTGTGAAGAATTGGTTCCTTGATCCACCGCGCCAGGGTGGATTTGGAAGCTTGCGATCCCTTATGCTGACCAGCGACTAGGACAAAGAGCGCATCCGAACGGCGTAGAGGCGCCGTGCGAGAAATGTAAATCCTGAGTGCTCTCACCAGGTCCAACAGATGTAAACCCTTTTCAAATTGGTGAACTGGATGCGGACACAAAGATGGCAAAGTGATATCCTGATTGAGATGAAAGGAAGAAACCACCTTGGGAGAAAACTCTGGAATTGGACGCAGTACTACCTTGTCTTGGTGAAATACCAGGAAGGGAGATTTGCAAGATAACGCCGCCAGCTCGGACACTCTTCGAAGAGACGTGACCGCTACAAGAAAAACTACCTTTTGTGAAAGCCGAGAAAGGGGAACCTCTTTCAAAGGCTCGAAAGGCGGCTTTTGAAGAGCAAGGAGAACCTTGTTCAGATCCCAGGGTTCCAATGGCCGTCTGTAAGGAGGAACGATATGACAAACTCCTTGGAGAAACGTGCGTACTTTAGAAAGCTGTGCCAAGCGCTTCTGAAAGAATACGGATAACGCGGAGACTTGACCCTTAAGCGAGCTAAGGGACAAACCCTTTTCCAACCCAGACTGCAGGAAGGAAAGAAAAATTGGCAATGCAAATGGCCAGGGAGAAAACCCTTGAGCCAAGCACCACGCTAAGAATATCTTCCACGTCCTGTGATAGATCTTAGCTGAGGATGGTTTTCTAGCCTGTCTCATTGTGGCAACAACTCCCTGAGATAAACCTGAGGCCGCTAGGATCCAGGACTCAATGGCCACACAGTCAGGTTCAGGGCCGCAGAATTCAGATGGAAAAACGGCCCTTGAGACAGCAGATCTGGACGGTCTGGTAGTGCCCACGGTTGGCCTACCGTGAGATGCCACAGATCCGGGTACCACGACCTTCTTGGCCAATTTGGAGCGACGAGTATGGCTCGCTGGCAGTCGGACTTGATTTTCCGGAGAACTCTGGGTAACAATGCTAGAGGTGGGAACACATAGGGGAGTCGGAATTGCGACCAATCCTGAACCAACGCGTCTGCCGCCAGCGCTCGGTGATCGTGAGACCGTGCCATGAAAACTGGGACCTTGTTGTTGTGCCGTGACGCCATCAGATCGACGTCCGGCGACCCCCAGCGGCAACAGATCTGTTGAAACACGTCCGGGTGAAGGGACCATTCTCCTGCGTCCATGCCCTGGCGACTGAGAAAGTCTGCTTCCCAGTTTTCCACGCCTGGGATGTGAACTGCAGATATGGTGGACGCTCTGCTTTCCACCCACGTCAAAATCCGCTGGACTTCTTGAAAAGCTTGGCGACTGCGTGTTCCCCCTTGGTGGTTGATGTACGCCACCGCCGTGGAATTGTCCGACTGAATCCGAATCTGCTTGCCTTCCAGCCATTGTTGGAAGGCACGCAGGGCAAGATAGATTGCTCTGATTTCCAGAACATTGATCTGCAAGGTGGACTCTTCCTGAGTCCACGTCCCCTGAGCCCTGTGGTGGAGAAACACCGCTCCCCACCCTGATAGGCTCGCATCTGTCGTGACCACTGCCCAGGACGGGGGAAGGAACGACTTTCCCTGTGACAATGAGTTGGGGAGAAGCCACCAACGTAGAGAGTCCTTGGCAGTCTGAGAGAGGGAGACAGTCCTGTCGAGGGACGTCGATTTCCCATCCCATTGGCGCAGAATGTCCCATTGGAGAGGGCGCAGATGAAACTGCGCGAACGGGACTGCCTCCATTGCTGCTACCATCTTTCCTAGGAAATGCATGAGGCGCCTCAGTGAATGCGACTGGCTCTGAAGGAGAGATTGCACTCCAGTCCGTAGCGAGCACTGCTTGTCCAGTGGAAGCCTCACTATCGCTGATAGAGTATGAAACTCCATGCCAAGATAAGTCAGAGATTGGGTCGGGGTTAGATGAGACTTTGGAAAGTTGATAATCCACCCGAAAGTCTGGAGAGTGTCTAGCGCCACCTTCAGACTGTGTTGGCATGCTTCTTGAGAGGATGCCTTTATAAGCAGGTCGTCTAGGTACGGGATGACCGAGTGACCCTGCGAGTGCAGAACAGCTACTACTGCTGCCATGACTTTGGTGAAGACCCGGGGGGCTGTTGCCAGACCGAAGGGTAACGCTACGAACTGTAGGTGCTCGTCGTGTATGACGAAACGTAGGAAACGCTGATGCTCTGGTGCAATCGGCACGTGGAGATACGCATCTTTGATGTCTATTGATGCTAGAAAATCTCCCTGAGACATTGAGGCTATGACGGAGCGTAGGGATTCCATCCGGAACCTCCTGACTTTTACGTGTCTGTTGAGCAACTTCAGATCCAGGACGGGACGATACGATCCGTCCTTTTTTGGGACCACAAACAGATTGGAGTAAAAACCGTGACCCTGTTCCTGAAGAGGGACGGAGGTCACCACTCCTTCCGCCTTTAGAGCGGCCACCGCCTGCAACAGAGCATCGGCTCGGTCTGGTGGTTGAGAAGTTCTGAAGAAACGAGTTGGCGGACGAGAACCGAACTCTATCCTGTACCCGTGAGATAGAATATCTCTCACCCAACGGTCTTTGACATTTGCTAGCCAAATGTCGCCAAAGTGGGACAGCCTCCCACCGACCGCGGGTGTGGGCATCGGAGACCGCAAGTCAGGAGGACGTCGTTTTGGCAACGGTTCCTCCGGCTGTCCTTTTTGGGCGTGACTGAGACCTCCAAGAATCTGAGCGTCTCTGGTCCTTTTGAGTCTTTTTTGACGAGGCGAATTGGGACCTGCCCTGTCCTCGAAAGGACCGATAACCAGACTGACCCCTCCTCTGTTGGGGCTTGTTTTGTCTGTGTTGCGGTAAGGAAGAGTCCTTACCCTTGGAGTGTTTGATGATTTCATCCAAACGCTCTCCAAACAATCGGTCACGAGAAAAAGGCAAATTGGTTAAGCACTTCTTGGAATGAGAATCTGCTTTCCAATGTCTCAACCACAGAGCCCTACGCAAAACAACTGAGTTGGCTGACGCCACTGCCGTGCGGCTTGTAGCGTCAAGAACAGCATTAATCGCGTACGACGCGAATGCCGCCATTTGCGAGGTCAATGGTGCTACCTGCGGGGCAAATGCACGTGTGACTGAGTCGACTCGCGCAAGCCCGGCCGTGATAGCTTGGAGTGCCCATACGGCCGCAAAAGAAGGCGCTAATGACGCTCCAATCGCTTCATAGATGGATTTCAGCCAGAGCTCCATCTGCCTGTCAGTGGCATCTTTAAGTGCCGCTCCATCTTCAACAGCAACCAAGGATCTGGCTGCAAGCCTGGAAATTGGAGGATCCACTTTTGGACACTGGGTCCAACCCTTGACCACTTCAGAGGGAAAAGGGTAGCGTGTATCTTTAAGTCGTTTAGGAAAACGCCTTTCAGGATAAGCGTGGGGTTTCTGGATTGCGTCTCTGAAGTCAGCGTGGTCCAGAAAAGTGCTTAATGTACGCTTAGGGTATCTGAAATGGATTCTCTCGTGCTGCGAAGCTGACTCCTCTACAGGAGGAGCTGGTGGGGAAATATTCAACATCTTATTGATGTTAAATATAAGATCATTAACTATGGCGTCACCATCTGGTGTATCTAGATTGAGAGCGGTCCCAGGATCAGAATCCTGATCAGTTAAGTCCGCCTCATCACCCATAGATTCATCCCGCTGGGATCCAGACCATTGAGATGAATGTGAAGGCCCGTCATAACGAGCCCGCTTAGGCTGCCCGGGGCCATCGTCCGAGTCAGAGTCTTCACCCTGAGGTGTAGATGCCCGTCCCGGAGCTAGGAGCTGAGGGGGACCAGGGGGCAATACATGCACAGTGTCCGTGGTCTGAAGTACAGGCCTAGCTCGCAATGTGTCAAGAATTTGTGACATAGTGAGAGACATTCTGTCAGCAAAAGCTGCAAACTCAGTCCCTGTCACCTGGACAGCATTCACAGGTGGTACACCCTGGGACACGTCCAGCAGAGGTCCCGACTGTGCAAGCGCCGCAGGGGCCGAGCACTGCACACAATGGGGGTCCGTGGAGCCTGCCGGTAGAAAAGTCCCACATGCGGTGCAGGAAGCATACAATGTCTGTGCCTTGGCACCCTTGCGTTTTACGGGCGACATGCTGCTGGCTCTCTGCATGTGAGAGAGTCTATAGCCAAAGGGCGACCAGCGCTATGCAATACCAAGTATTTGTAGCCACAAAATACTAAGGATACTACGAGCACAAGAGGGGGTGAGCCCACTGGGCTGCTTACCGCCCGCTGAACAGCGGGTAAGAGGCTGCAGAATGCCTTGTCTGGGTCTCCCCGGCTCCCCTCTGCAGCTCAGCGTGTCAGCAAGAATGGCTGCAGGCTTCTGTGGAGAGGGGCGGTCCGTGGGAGTTCCCAAACAAAAGTGCGGGAACAGTGTCCCTTCTGTGCTGACTGTGAGGGCTGGAGTATGTAAAAACGACTCCAGCCCTCAGCGCTGATGCACTGGCCAGCGTCCCGCCCCTCTCCTGACTGGCAGGTCTGTGGGCGGGAACGAACGAACGCAGGCCGCAAAAGCCGGGGACTCGAGTTATCAGCGCGGCCGCCGTAAAAGCGCGGGCCGCGCTGAAGTCCCCGGCGCACCGCAAGTGCCAGCCGCGCCGCTGTTCAAGCGGCCGGCGCGACCGAGTTCTAGCGTGGGCAGCGTCCCGCCCCTCTCCTGACTGGCAGGTCTGGGGGCGGGAACGAAAGGAAGCAGGCCGCAAAAGCCGGGGACTGTAGTTATCAGCGCGGCCGCCGTAAGAGCGCAGGCCGCGCTGAAGTCCCCGGCGCACTACAAGTGCCAGCCGCGCCGCAGTCCCAGCGGCCGGCGCGGCCTATTCCCATAAATGTGCCTGCTTCAGCAAAGCTGAATGAGGCTATGGCACAGGCGCCGCAGCGCTGATGTCCCCCGGCGCACTACAACACCCAGCATGCTGCGGTGTGAGCGCCAGATACACGGGGACACAGAGTACCTTGAGGAAGCAGGGCCATGTCCCTGATGTACTCCGCTCCATCCAGCATCTTCTCCAGGGGCTGTAGATGGAGCACGGTCTCTGTGCCTGGAGACCGGTAAATCCCACTTCACCCAGAGCCCTGTAAAAAGGGATGGGGAAGGAATCAGCATGTGGGCTCCTGCCGCCGTACCCGCAATGGGTACCTCAACCTTACAAACACCTCCGACATAAGTGGGGTGAGAAGGGAGCATGCTGGGAGTCTGTATAGACCCTCTTTTCTTCCATCCGACATAGTCAGCAGCTGCTGCTGACTAAAAACAATGGAGCTATGCGTGCGTGTCTGACCTCCTTGCGCACAAAGCTAAAACTGAGGAATCTGTACTCCTACGGGAGGGTGTATAGCCAGAAGGGGAGGGGCCTTACACTTTTAAGTGTAGCTCTTTGTGCGGCCTCCAGAGGCAGTAGCTATACACCCACTGTCTGGGTCTCCCAATTAGGAGCGAAAAAGAAACGCTGCGTTCTAAAACGCAACGTGCGGATGGAATTTGCACAAGTTACATAGACTTGCTGGGGACGGAGAACGCATGCGTTTACGCTGCAGTCCAAAGCGCTGCGTAAACGCATGCAAAACACACATGTGCGCACATAGCCTAAGGGGTACTTTGCACATTGCGACATCGCTACTGCGATATCGTCGGGTCAAATCGAAAGTGACGCACATCCGGCGCCAGTAACGATGTCGCAACGTGTAAAGCCAAGATGCGCCGATTTACGATTGCAAAAGCGTCGTAAATCGGTGATCTGTGTAGCATCAGTCATTTCCATAATTTCGGAAAAACCGATGTTACGATGTAGTTCCTCGTTCCTGCGGCAGCACACATCGCTGTGGGTGAAGCCGCAAGAGCGAGGAACATCTCCTACCTGCGTCCCGCCGCCAATGCGGAAGGAAGGAGGTGGACGGGATGTTATGTCACGCTCATCTCCGCCCCTCCACTTTCTATTGGCCGCCTGCCATGTGACGCCGCACGACCCACCCCCTTAGTAAGGAGGCGGTTCGCCGGCCAGAGCGACGTCGCAGGGCAGGTGAGTACATGTGAAGCTGCTGTAGCGATAATGTTCGCTACGGAAGCTATCACCATGATATCGCATGTGCGATGGGGGCGGGGACTATCGCGCTCGCCATCGCTAGCATCGGCTTGCGATGTCGCAGTGTGCAAAGTACCCCTAAGTGTCACACTGCAAGAATCAGAGTCTCTGAGCCTACATCATGCTGCTCTCTGATTACATAGCAAAAATTTGCTGACAGACTTCCTTTAAAAAAAAACCCCAAAAACTGTAAAAGATAGGTGAGGAAGCCTAAATAGCAGAACAACAGAGAGGACATAGTGTGCTGCGCTCACCTTCATCTCTGACGCTTTTCACTTTATTCACTGCTCGTTCGCTGTACTCTTCTGCTAAATGTTTTGCTCTTTTGACCTTTTTCCCTAAGAACTTCTTCAGCTGTGTGCTGTAAAGATGGAGAAAAAAAATATTACAGAGTTAACATTGTTCTAATTGCTGGTTTAACCACTTCAAAAAATCCTAAGCAACTTAGGCAGACGCACAATTGTAAAGAAGCGAACGCAAAATTATAGCCCAGACCGTAAGAGAAGGAAATGCCTGAATGTGCAATGTAAGTCTCCGATCAGGGTGTGCGCTGCAGGCGGTAGCATTATAAGCCACCTCTGATTATATCTTATAGTAGTAGCTGAGGCCGGATTTGTAAAGGAGAGTTATATTAAGACCAGACTGACTTTGGGGCATTTATGTTTCTCTGAAGTTAAGGCAAAAGCTGAATCTGGGATTGCACTGGCTCGTAAAAATCAGAAATAAGGCAGATTTCACAGTGACAAAGTTGTGTTTGGAAACTTACCACTGATTGACGTCAGTACTTTATAATGTTAGTTATATAATGTATCACTTTTCTTAGGCTATGTGCCCACGCTGCGGATTTTGCGCGGATTTTGCCGCGGATTTACCGCGGATTTTCCGAAAATCTGCAGCAGCGGCACTTCCAAGCCATTTCAATGGCATTTTGGAAATGCTGTGTCCATGCTGCGGATTTTTCCGCGGCGGATTTGCCGCGGATTTTGATCCGGAAAAATCTGCAGCATGTCAATTATTGTTGCGGATTTTGGTGCGGATTTTGGGTAAAGAATGGGGGAAAAAAAAAAATCCACATCAAAATCCGCGGCAAATTCGCGGTAAGTCCGCGGCAAATCCGTGGCAAAAAAAAGGTGCGGATTTGCCGCGAAAGTCGCGGATTTTCATGCAGAAAAATCCGCAGCAACATTCTACCGTGGACACATAGCCTTACAGGGAAGAGGCCACAAATCGAAGAGTCCAAAACATCGCAAAAAGCCAAGTATTGAAACAAGCGGTGCTTGGATGTAACGAGAGTGACAGAATCTGCTACAAATTTGTATGTTACATGTGGATTCTATTACAGATTCTCATCCCCGATTGCACCCCTATACATTAAAAAGGTGTGACCCTCATTGTGAAAATCTGCAACAATATATGAAGATACCCAGCACGCCATGTCCAGTATGACAGTTTGGGTCCAATGTAATGGATAACTTGAGCTTTTATGCCATATCCAAAAGTGAAGGGGGTTGACAATATATTTCTTTTTACTAATAACGCATGTATTTGGGGCTAAAGATAATTTCTGCAATTGGGTTTCATTAAAAATTTGGCACCATTACACTGTGACAGGCTCTTTGTATTAATAGAAGAGTGCGGTGGAGGAAGAAATACCCCCTGAATATGTTAATAGTGCTGTAATGTGCTAAATGAATGCATTCTTTATATGTTGTGGTTTTATGCAACTGGTGGTATATATTGTAAAATGTGATGGTACTGGGAAAGTGAATGTTGCAGATACAGGGCACCGAGAGGGTAAGACGAAGCCGAGCCCTGTACCCGGGAGGAATTTTAAGAAGCAGAAAGGGAGTTTGCAGTAGTCAGTTACAGTTAAAGGGATCTTATGTCTCCAAACACTATTAACCTGCAGGTTAATAGTGCTACAATGCGGTCCGGCCGTCATATTGGAAGCACAGCTAGCGGGATAAAATTAATTTATTTCTCCCGGGAGCGGCTGCTTTCAGTCATACAGAAATGGTCCTCCTGGGAGCAGCTGCTTTCAGTCATACAGGCATGGTCCTCCTGGGAGCAGCTGCTTTCAGTCATACAGGCATGGCCCTCCTGGGAGCAGCTGCTTTCAGTCATACAGGCGTGGTCCTCCTGGGAGCAGCTGCTTTCAGTCATACAGGCATGGCCCTCCTGGGAGCAGCTACTTTCAGTCATACAGACATGGTCCTCCAGTGTGTGCATCTGCTTTCAGTCATACAGACATGGTCCTCCTGTGTGCAGCTGCTTTCAGTCATACAGGGGTTGTCCTCCTGGGAGAGACTGCTTTCAGTCTTACAGGCATGGTCCTTCTGGGAGCGGCTGCTCGCAGTCATACAGGCGTGATCCTTCTGGGAGTGGCTGCTTTCAGTCATATGGGCATGTTCAGTACATCTACAATCACTGCTCAAGACACAATGAGTGGCAGATGTAACCACACCCCGACACTTTAATAACTCTTTCTATAGTGCATCTGTGTCAAGCAAGCAGTCAAAGTCCCGATCATAATTACAGCCGCCGCTCACGATATAGTGACCGGCAACTGTAACCACGCTGGGCACGCCTATATGACTGAAAGCAGCCACTCCCAGGACGAAATAAGTTAATTTTCTCACGGTAACTGAGCTATCAGTGCAGCGGCTGGATAGCAATGTAACACTATTAATTAGTGGATTAATCCCATATCTGCAGGTTACTAGCATTTAGGGACATGACAGGTTCCATTTAAGTGACAAGTGCTAAGAAATGAGAAGTCAGAAAGTAGCCACTCCATACTAGCCCAGATTATTTAGATAAATCAAGGTATCAGATACGGCTAGAAGCCTCACTAACAGCAGAACAGAGTAAGAGGAGCTCTTCTAAGACATAGTCAAAGTGTTGACTGATTGTAGCCTTCATGGAAATGGCCTTCACGGTCATTGAATGCAGGAGCCTCTTGCACCGACCGTAACAGAACAGAAGTGAACAGCGCAGTGTACAGCACAGTATATATTAAGGAGGGTCAATGTCTCCACAATGACCGGTCTCTGTAAGGGATTTGGATGAATAAAGCACTCTTCTGGATTGCCGAATCCATTCCTTCTTTGTGATTACATTTGGGGGAGCGAGTCGACCCTCCTGAAGCTTGCACCCATTTATAAAGGCACAGTATGGCTTTACAGTATACTGGTGATACCAGGAGGTCAATGTTACATACTTTGTGCTGATTCTATAAGACACTACTAGCCATAAGGTTACACAGCGTAATCCCAACCAGTAAAGAAAAGAAAGCACAGAATTACGTTTTCTGCTTTAGTTTCCCTCCATCGGTATCGGTCTGATGAGCCTGAAGCTTTTCTTCATCGTCAGACTGTGCAGCATCATTACTAAAGAAGAGGAAAAACAAAAAAAACACGGTGTAAATTCCTGATCCAATATACGAGGGTTTATCATCAGGGCAGAATATGTTGCCTGCTTGCTGCATACTCATGGATACATAGTTCTGCAGTGTTACAATGTACGGGCTGGTTCCCCCACAACAGTATTCCATGGATTGGCATCTATTGCGCCTGTATATTAATGCAATTAATCCTTATACTAGAAAACGCCTGCTAATAAGAAACATGCAGCCCTATCTACCAAGACCAGGTCACAACACGAATGCACTACAGGATGCAGCAGACCTCCATGATAAAAGGGGGAAGACGCACAAGTGCGAAATACTGATTAACAACCAATCACACGCCTTCCTCCATGGAGGGGGTGGTTGCCTCCACCTTTATTGTGAGGACCTGCTGCATCCTGCAGTGCATTAATTTTGTGTCCCAGTGTTGCTACATACAGCTGCCTTTTCTGTGATTATTTCTTATTTTATGTCCTTTTTGGTGAGTTGCCCTCTAATAATAATCCAAGGTGGTAGTTTACACAAACCAAATTACTCATTCTTGCCTTTATTGTGAGGACCTGCTGCATCTTGCAGTGAATTAATTTTGTGTCCCAGTGTTGGTACAGACAGCGGCCTTTTTTCTGTGATTATTTTTTATTTCATGTCTTTTTGGTGAGTTGCCCTCTAATAATAAAGTAAGGTGGTAGTTTACAAACCAAATTACTCATTATTGCCTTTATCGTGAGGACCTGCTGCATCCTCCAGTGCATTAATTTTGTGTCCTAGTTTTGGTACATACAGCTGCCTCCTTTGTGTGATTTTTTTCATTTTATATCCTTTTTGGTGAGTTGCCCTCTAATAATAAAGCAAAGTGGTAGTTTACAAACCAATTTACTCATTATTGCCTTTATGGTGAGGACCTGGTGTGTCCTGCAGTGCATTAATTTTGTGTCCCAGTGTTGCTACATACAGTTGCCTTTTTTTCTGTGATTTTTTTTTTATTTCATGTCCTTTTTGGTGAGTTGCCCTCTAATAATAAAGCAAGGTGGTAGTTTACAAACCAATTTACTCATTATTGCCTTTATTGTGAGGACCTGCTGCGTTCTGCAGTGCATTAATTGTGTGTCCCAGTTTTGGTACATACAGCTGCCTCTTTTCTGTGATTTTTTTCATTTTATATCCTTTTTGGTGAGTTGCCCCCCTAATAATAAAGCAAGGTGGTAGTTTACAAACCAATTTACTCATTATTGCCTATATTGTGAGGACCTGCTGCGTCCTGCAGTGCATTAATTTTGTGTCCCAGTGTTGCTACATACAGTTGCCTTTTTTTCTGTGATTTTTTTAAATTTTATGTCCTTTTTGGTGAGTTGCCCCCTAATAATAAAGGTGTTAGTTTACAAACCAATTTACTCAAGATTGTCATCAATTTTAAAGGGTCTCCTAAGAGGATGAAGAGCAATTGTTTTCCGAGCAGCAGTTCTCTCTATAATGTGATCATAGAAGACTCGATTAGAAAGAACGAGCAAAATTAGCAACTGGCCATGGAGTCTCAAGGATAGTCCTTCATTTGTTTCTAACCTTAATTAGCCAGAGGAAAAATCATCAAAACAAATTTGTGGGCTCGATCCATTATTGCCCTGGCAGCTTTTATTTTTTTGCAATCATTGGTGTCTTTTTTTTTTTTTACTTTTTCATTTGAGCGTTATTCTTCTTTTAAGTTGCACCTTTTTTGTGATGTAATCTGAGAACAGCAGGATATAAGGGCGGAGACCCTGATTCCAGTGATGTGCCACTTACTGGGCAGCTTGCTGTAGTTTCCACAAAAGTATTATTTCAAATCAGCAGAAGATTAATCACTACAGGACTGGTTAGGTCATACCCCCTGAATCCCACCATGGATTGTCAGCTTTATGCCTATACACAGTAAGCTGTCAATCAGTGGTGTGGGCGGGGTAACACAGAGCTCAGTATTCAGAGAACTGCTAGATCGGCAGCAGATAAGACTGCTATTTTAACAAAATTACAGCAAGCAACTCAGTAAGTGACACATTGCTGGAATCGGGGTCTCTGCTTCTACATTATGCTGCTCTCAGATTGCATAGGAAAAACCTGGTGACAGATTCTCTTTTGTTGTTTTTTTTTTGTAAAGAGAATATGTCACCAGGTTTGTCCTATGCAATCTGAGAGCAGCATAATGTAGAAGCAGAGACCCTGTTTCCAGCAGTGAGTCACTTACTGAGCTGCTTGCTGTAGTTTTGATAAAATGTTATCTGCTACAGATATACTAGTTCTCTGAACGCTGAGCTCTGTATAACCCGCCCACCCCACTGATTGGCAGCTCTCTGTGTACACTGTGCATCGGGAGAAAGCTCACAATCCATGGTGGGATTCAGAGCAGGGGGTCCGAGACAACCAGTCCTCTAGTGATTAATCTTCTGATTAAAATAATGATTTTATTGAAACTACAGCAAGCTGCCCCGTAAGTGACACATTGCTGGAATCAGGATCATTGCCCCTACATCATGCTGCTCTCAGATTGCATAGTTAAAACCTATTCCCTTGTGGTTTTTTTGTAAAGAAAATAGGTCACCAGGTTTTTCCTATGCAATCTGAGAGCAGCATAATGTAGAAGCAGAGACTCTGCTTCCAGCAGTGTGTCACTTACTGAGCTTCTTGCTGTAGTTTTGATAACATTTTATCTGCTACAGATATACTAGTTCTCTGAATGCTGAGCTCTGTATAACCCTGCCCAAACCACTGATTGGCAGCTCTCTGTGTACACTGTACATAGGGAGAAAGATGACAATCCATGGTGGGATTCAGAGCAGGGGATTCAAGACAATTAGTACTCTAGTGATTAATCTTCTGCTGATTAAAACCATGATTTTATTAAAACTACAGCAAGCTGCCCAGTAAGTGACACATTGCTGGAATCAGGATCATTGCCCTTACATCATGCTGCTCTCAGATTGCATAGGAAAAACCTATTCTCTGGTTTTTTTTTTGTAAAGAAAATAGGTCACCAGGTTTTTCCTATGCAATCCGAGAGCAGGGGTCCCCAACTCCAGTCCTCAAGGGCCAACAGTGCATGTTTTCAGGCTATCCTTAGCATTTCATGGGTGTTGGAATCATCACCTGTGCAGGTGATTAAATTATCACCTGTGCAATACTAAAGAGACCCTGAAAACATGCCCTGTTGGTGGCCCTTGAGGACTGGCGTTGGGAACCCCAGCTCTAGTGATTAATTTTCTGCTGATTAAAACCATGATTTTATTGAAACTACAGCAAGCTGCCCAGTAAGTGACACATTGCTGGAATCAGGATCTGTGCCCCTACATCATGCTGCTCTCAGATTGCATAGGAAAAACCTGGAGACAGATTTTCTTTAAAAAACAAACAAAAAACTTCCTTTACATTTTGATCAGGGCCATCAACAAACCCATTTTGGTCCGGTTTTGCACCTACACATACAAGAAACGATTCTGACTGCAGAACCATAATAGTAACCTGCAGTTTGTGTGTTTGTGTAGTGAATCATTTGCAGTTCACCTGAGATTATTAATGGTGAAATTATGTTTCAAGATTAAGATGAATGATTGACCGTGACTTTTCCTAAATAAGTTTGTCAGCGCCGCGCTCATTACCTTGCATCCTCATACATTTATCTCGGTGACACGACTAACGATCGGGTAATTCTATTCCAAAAGTGAACGGTGGAAGCTCGTAATGACATTAGAGGTTAATCTCATGTTACGCCTAAACATTAGACTGAAATATAGCTTTGTTTGGAAATCAATATATATTTCTGTATACTCCAGATCTTGCTGAGCAATGCCAGGATTGACTTACAGAGGTAAAAGAACTTTTATTCATTTGATAACGATGGCTTATTGGGAAATTTAATATTACCTATTCGTGCAAAAGACAGCTTTTTCACTATTCTACAGATCAGCAAATATAGCAAAAAGACAAAATATCAAAATATCATTTGCAAATAAATACAGTGAAAACTCAAAAAAAAAAAGGTCAGAAGAAACCGCTCCCAGCAATAACAGCAAATACAACAAACCTTACTGAGATCAGAGACATTTGTGAACAGGATGTGCAAAAATAAACCTATGTGGCTTCTGACTCACCCCTGTACTCCTTCTGGTTTTGGAGTGCTAAAAGGGACAATATTAACTATTTGAGGACCAGAGAAAAACTTTAAAATGTCCAGGAGGCCCAAATATGGTTGTATAGTGACATTGTGAAATAACACTGCAGACTAAAAAAAGTTTGTTTAAAAGAACTGAGAGCCCTCAGTGGTTGATACATTTTAATGGCTAACTGAAAAGATGGTAATAAATAGCAAGCTTTCGAGACTACGTAGGTCTCTTCATCAGGCTCAGTAACTGATACTGAGCCTGATGAAGAGACCTGCGTAGTCTGGAAAGCTTGCTATTTATTACCATCTTTAATGGCTAACTGAAAAGATGGTAATAAATAACGAGCTTTAGAGACTACGCAGGTCTCTTCATCAGGCTCAGTATCAGTTACTGAGCCTGATGAAGAGACCTGCGTACTCTGGAAAGCTTGCTATTTATTATCATCTTTTCAGTTAGCCATTACAAGGTATCAACCACTGAGGACTAACTGAAAAGATGGTAATAAATAGCGAGCTTTCCAGACTACGCAGGTCTCTTCATCAGGCTCAGTAACTTATACTGAGCCTGATGAAGAGACCTGCGTAGTCTCGAAAGCTCGCTATTTATTACCATCTCTTCAGTTAGCCATTAAAGATGGTAATAAATAGCAAGCTTTCCAGACTACGCAGGTCTCTTCATCAGGCTCAGTATCAGTACCTGAGCCTGATGAAGAGGCCTGCGTAGTCTCGAACGCTTGCTATTTATTACCATCTTTTCAGTTAGCCATTAAAATGTATCAACCACTGAGGACTCTCAGTTCTTTTAAACAAACTTTTTTTATCTCGACTGGCTAACACGATACGTAGATATATTTTACCTCTATCACTGCAGAATAGGCAGCCGCTTAAGAATAAGCAGCACAGCAAAAGGGAGATGGCTGTTAGACAGATGGAAACCATATACAGAAGGCAGAGGGTTAATTACAGTCTCTGCCCTCCCGGTCACTGTATACACAGGGCAGTCACGTCATCACTGGATGTAGAAAGGGAGCTCGCTATCAGACACAGCACAGAGAAAGTTTATTACCAACTCTGCCTTCCCAATCACTGTAAACACAGGGTGGTCACGTCATCACTGGGTGTAGGAAGCGAGCTGGCTGTTAAGACAGTATAGAGAAGGCAGAGAAGGTTTATTTCCATCTCTGCCTTCCTGATCACTGTATACACAGGAAGGACATGTCATCACTGAGTATAAGAAGGGAGCTGGCTGTCACACACAGGATAGAGAAGGCAGAGAAGATTTATTACCATCTCTGCCTTCCTGATCACTGTATACACAGGAAGGAC